>NW_020838007.1:2719346-2926676 GCF_003676395.1 Aethalodelphis obliquidens
CCCTCTCCCTCTCCCTCTCCCTCTCCCTCTCCCTCTCCCTCTCCCTCATGGTTCCCACTGCTTCCTTATGCCTTTCTTCTTTTTTAAAAAATTTATTTATTTTTGGCTGTGTTGGGTCTTCGTTGCTGCATGCGGGCTCTCTTTAGTTGCGGCGAGTAGGGGCTACTCTTTGTTGCGGTGCGTGGGCTTCTCATTGTGGTGGCTTCTCTTTTTGCAGAGCACGGGCTCTAGGTGCATGGGCTTCAGTAGTTACGGCACGCAGGCTCGGTAGCTGTGGTTCGCAGGCTGTAGAGCGCAGGCTCGGTAGTTTTGGTGCATGGGCTTAGTTGCTCCGCGGCACGTGGGATCTTCCTGGACCAGGGCTCGAACCCATGTCCCCTGCATTGGCAGGCAGGTTCTTAACCACTGTGCCACCAGGGAAGCCCCTATGCCTTTACTCTTGACCACTGTGTCTTCACTCTACTTTGCTCTGCCTCAGGACTACATGAGAGGCTCCTGACTTTCAGACATGTGTGTTACTGCTTCCTCATGCCTGGTCCTGAGCCCTGTCTCTGAAAGGTTAGGTATTAGAGAATTGATTAGTTACAGTTTCATATAAATTTTAAATTTTGGGCCAGACCCATCCTAAGCAACTGTTTATCCTATAGAACCTCCTTTTGGCTCAAGCACTGATCCTCAGGCTTTACCACTGCAAATAAGGGCAATAGGCTATTTTGCTTACTTATAATAATAACTTGTAACATTTCCTGAGCACTTGCTGCATGCTAGGTATTTTCTAAACCTTTTACATGTATTCATTCATTTTATCCTTACAACAACCCTATGAAGTAGGTTCTATTATTAACTCCATTTTACAAATTGGAAACCGAGGCATAGGGAGGCTGATAAACTTGTCCAAAGGTTACATAGTTTATAAATAAGGTTTTCAGAATTTGAACCCAGGCAGTCTGACCTCTCAGATTCCAAGCTTTCCATTTTAAGTTAGATGCTATAGCCTGCTTACTAAAATTAAGTAGGTCATTAAAAGAACCAGGCTTTACTTAGAAATTATTCTAAGCAATTCAGAACAGTGCCCTCATCTCTAGACATGAAAGTTTCATGCTGCTGGAGCAGGAAAATAACGTGTCACCGTTCTGTAGGAAATAAGCTAAGTCTCATGATTTAAATATTTATTACTGGAATTACTGTATTTCACTGGAAGAAATTCAAGATTAAGTTCTCCAGATTCTCCCTGTGTATCAGAAATATTTTAGGTGCCTGTTAGTTCACAATTTCTTCAGGCCCACTCATTCACCTGTCCAGATATAGCTGACTTGATCTGGGTAGGGCTTAAGAGGAATGGCGCCACCGTTACTGGCCAGTAACCAGAAACTTTTATCTTTAATTGAAAATATGAGCAGACTAGTAAAATCAAGAAATGGAAGCTGCCAGCGAGCTGAGGCCATTATACACAGGTGCTGACTGTGAGACAAGAAAATTTCTACTTTGTCATTTTATGTTCCTGAAGCCTGTTCACTCCAGAATATTGAATATACTACTCAGTCTCTGCCTGCCCTCTACTTTTTTTTTTTTTTGCGGTACGCGAGCCTCTCACTGTTGTGGCCTCTCCTGTTGCAGAGCACAGGCTCCGGACGCGCAGGCTCAGCGGCCATGGCTCACGGGCCCAGCTGCTCTGTGGATGTGGGATCTTCCTGGACCGGGGCACAAACCCGTGTCCCCTGCATTGGCAGGCGGACTCTCAACCACTGCGCGACCAGGGAAGCCCCTGCCCTCTACTTTTATTTGCACTCATCTGAAGTAGGTTTGTTCCTTGAAATCGCATGAGTCTTAATGTGTATGTCACCAGTATTGTGATTGGATACCTTTGGGAGTCTAGCCATCATCCACCCATTTAAATTTAAATTGATTTAATTTTAGTTTTTAATGTAAAATTTGACTCATTTTTTGGGCCCTGTGTTTCCTTAGAGAGCTTTGACCATGTGTCTTATATGACTTGGTTTGCTGAAAATTGGCACTGTCTCTTCCTTCTAGAAGTGGCCATGTTAGCTTAGTGACCCAGTATGTATGGGCCTGGGATTAAACTGGGTTTGAATCCCAGCTCCTCCACTCAGCAGTTGAGTGACATTGGGCAAGCTATTGGTTCAGTGTCCTCAAATGTAAAGTGATGACAGTAGTCCCTCCGTCATAGGGTTGTTACAAAAATAAAACGAGTTAATACGTGTAAAATGTTTGTAAAGCACCAACCACATAGTAAGGGCTCAAAATCAAAAACATCTTACCATTATGATGATGATGGTGATGATGGATGATATTTTTGCTGCCATGCTGCATCTGGCACTGAAGCCATTTGATGGGCTTAGAGAAATGGTTCTTAAGTTCATATTGTCAGGTGTGACTTGACTGCAGGACATTCTGATTTATTAGGTCTAAGAGAGTCCAGGAATCTATTTTCAAACCACCTCCACTCCCCCCACAACATCCCCAGCTCCCCATGATTCGGAACAAAAGATAACATAGTGTGATTCCATTTATACGAAGTGTCCAGAATAGACAAGTGTAGAGACAGAAAGTACACTAGTGGTTGCCTGGGACTGGGAGGGTGAGGGAATGGGCAGTGACTGCAATAGATTTGGAGTTTCTTTTGGGGGTGATGAAAATGTTCTAAATTTAGATTGTGGCGATGGTTGCACAACTGTGAATATACTAAAAATCAGTGAATTTTACACCTTGAATAAGTGACTTGTATATTATGTGAATTATATCAATAAAGATGTTTTTAAAAATGGGAGGGGAATATTTGAAACCGGGGGAAAGGATGCAAACTGGAAGCTTGGAAAGAGCCTTTTTAAAAAATCCTTTTTCTTTTTATTCACTAACACAAACACATAATAATCCAGTTATCTGAAAGTTAGACTTCTGGGAACTTCACCTCCTGGGAAACTGCCCTGTAAAGGAAATAAGTTTAAAAGAGAAAAAAGAAAGCCTTCTGAGTTCAGAAAACACCTGTACTAACGCCAGGGACAGGAATCATTCAAAGGTAATGAATGGTGCTGGAGAAAAGCCTCAAAATAAATTCATCTAAAATAGAGACCAAAAAATTCATAGTAAAAGTTTCTAAATGAATTTTTATATTTGACAGATTTTAGGTTATAATTCCAACTGAGCTAATTCTTAGAATAAATAACCAGTTGGTGTTTTTTCCCCTTGGCGTAGGCATGGCATGGATTTATAGATAAAATAGGGGTGGTAGGCGAGCACAGTAAGATATCCTTTACTTACTGTCTGACTCACAACAAAAAAATAAGTCAGTTTTGTGAAAATAATTACAGACTTAATCATTTCTCTGAATGGCCTTAGTCATTTAGTGTTTAAATCATTCTTTATTTGAAGCACATGTCATTACCCTGTAGCTTTTCTCTTTGGTTATTAACTGGTCTGAGTCTTCTGTCACTTTTCACTGGCTTTGCTTTGATTCAGCCATCTCCAATATCACCTTTAAAGGCTTCCTGGGAGCCTGTTTGTTTTGGAAGATTTGCAGTTTCATTTCACAGCCCATTTGCCTTGTGTTGTTGGATCATCTGTGAGAGCCTGATAGAAGCTAAGTTAATTATTAATTAGGAAGGGGTGAGTCTGGGATTAATTTTATAAGGAGACAGTTTGTTAGTAGTTGTTTTTAAATGACAGCTTTGTATCCCAGGTAACAAACATTCATGTAAGATGGTGTATCTGTATTTGTTGGAGTGCTTAATTTACTGAGGTGCTAACTCAAAACTTGTGATTCTTATTAAGTACACAATTTATAAAAAATAAGATCATCTATTCTCAATGTATTAGAATTGGAGAGGTAGCTGTTGCAAGGTGCGGGTGAAGATTAGGGGTTACGTGGCACTGCCTGATGTTGAGGGAAGGGAGCTGATTTGCTATATAATAATGCATACAATAATTCTATTTTACCAGTGGGGAAACTTTGTGTCTAGAGATGCTAAGTAATTTGCTCAAAATAATACCACCATTAACTCAATTGGGCCCATCTTATTTCAAAGTCCATGTTTTTTAAAAATTATACTAGCCTGTCTTTTTTTTTGTTTTTTTTTGTGGTACGCGGGCCTCTCACTGTTGTGGCCTCTCCCATTGCAGAGCACAGGCTCTGGACATGCAGGCTCAGCAGCCATGGCTCACGGGCCTAGCCGCTCCACGGCATGTGGGATCTTCCCGGACCGGGGCACGAACCCATGTCCCCTGCATCGGCAGACGGACTCTCAACCACTGCGCCACCAGGGAAGCCCTTCTATCCTGTCTTTTAACAAAGTTGTAGCTATCTGGAAAAGTCTGTTCTCACCAGTTAATAACATATGTAATTTACAATTTTATATAATTTAGTCTAAAAGCATTATAGAATAAAGGGTATTGATGTCAACTGTTCATCAGACCTTAATATTTTAATAACTAACACTTATATGATGCTTGTTAGTTTACAGAAGCACTTCTTTTCATCATACATTTCATATAATTCCTGTAAAAACCTATGAAGTAATCCTTGTTTTACTAGTGGGTTTAGGCTTCAAATTTAAAAGACAGTTGCATAGAATTATGACCCCAAAACATTAGGGCCCAGCTCTTTAGCTTCCAGATCTGATTTTTCTGTTATACTATACTGCTTCTTTGTAGAATGACAGAAGCCCTACAAATATGCCTTTTGTGGCAATAAAATAGCCCGGAAATCTTACCGTCCATGATGTCTGTTGGACTGGTTTACTATATCATATTTAAATGATGTGTTTTAATGAAATTCTAAAATTTGGTATGGTAGAACTATATACCTTAACATTAATTTCTGTGGATTTGGTAACAATGTCTATCCTTTTACTTCTTAATAGTTAATGATATATGTTGAAGTAGATTGGTTTATAATGGAAATCTATGTATAATCTAATTTTTTTTAATCTAGTCTCTGTAGAAGCTGAAATCCATCAATCTCCGTTCTTCAAAATGCAATGGAACGTACCAAAGACTGTATTCCGACTGGCACATAGGACATGCATGGAACCAGATAAAGCTGGTCTTTTGGGACACTGTCAAAACATGAAGGGACCATTACTTTTGTATACCTCAGAATCCAGAGTGGTTTGGGTACAGGGCCCTCAGAAACGATGGCTGCACTTACCTGCTGCCCAGTGTGTTGCAAAGGAAAGGAAGCCATTCATTGCTCACCCACCCCAACCAGGGATCCTTCATAAACAGTGGGAGCAGGATATCTTATCCAAGAGGGTTCTGTCATCCAGTGCTACATCCCCAGGAACTCCCTCTGAAAAAAAGGAAGAACCTGATCCTTTACAAGACAGATCAATTAGTCTTTATCAACGATTTAAGAAAACATTTAGACAATATGGAAAAGTTTTGATTCCAGTGCATCTAATAACTTCTGGTGTTTGGTTTGGAACGTTTTATTATGCAGCCATAAAGTAAGTTTTTGCTTGATTGAGCGCCTTTCCCTGTTTTATCAGAATGTTAATCTTAATTGTACTAATGAAAGCCTTTAAGTAGTTTTTTAAATGCTTTAATGTCTTCAATTGATAGAGGATGACTATTTTTCATAGCAGTTTTCCACATTTTAATAACAGTAGCTAACATTCGCTTACTGTGTACAGCAGGTATTATGCTAAAATTTTTATAACTGTATCATCTCATTTAATTCTCACAGCAACCATATGAAGCAGGTAGTGCAATTATTCCCAGTTTATTAATGAGAAAACAGATTAAGCAGGAATAAGTCAAAATAACTTAGTTTTTCCCAAAATAACTCGGAGTCTGATTTCAAGCCTTAATCACTATGCTTGTGTCCCATCAACATATAGGATAGCATAGGAATAAAATTACAGTTTCCAGAGATTTGGCAGCACCGTGAGTTAGTTCTGTACTTATATGTTTCTTACAGTGTTTATCAGCGTGAAAAGATAACTTATTTTGCCATGTGTATGGTTTTGGTTGGAAATTAGTAAGATTTTGCAAAGCCTGGCTTGTATCTGTTGTAGACACAAAAATGAACAAATTGCAGACTTATGCTTTAATGTTACATCTGATGAATGTCAAGGTAAGGTCTTTTGTTCTGATCAGAAGTTGATTTGTTGTCTGCTTAAAATCTTGTTAAGAGGGTATATCTCGTGTTAGGTATTTTTTACTACAATAAAGTAAATGTTTTTTAAAAAGTTAATTTAGTGGTCCTAGCCTCCAGGTATTATAAAACGTAGAATTTCTAAATGTACCTTTCTTGTTAATTACTGTTCCTTTCTTTTAAAGTGAGTTGTATCATTCACACTGTTTTAGGAGCAGGAGTACACGTAGAAACAGATTATCAGTGATTTCCAGTTTCTTTCTGCCACCAGCAGAACTGAGTGTGCCAGCGTGTGCCTGTCCCTAGTGCTGTGTGGCTTTTCTTGCTGTGGCCTGGGTGTGACCTATGAACAGTATGTTCACCATCCTGCAGGCAATGAGATGCACAGTAAAGACCACTTTGATGTTTTTGTAAACTCCTCTAATGGGTTTAGAATTATTTTATACTTTCCAAAAGTCCACTGATTTTCAGTTTTGGGTTATATTTAATGGTTTGACAGTAAGGTATTAAATATTTTAATGTAAAGCTCACTCATTGGAAAAAGCTTATCATTTATTAAATTAAAAGATGATGGAATGGAGACTATTCTTATTCTTGGGAAACATGGGATTAGAAATGTTTCTTTACAAAAGTTCTGTTGAATAAAAGGATTTTTTTTTAACCTTGTATAATTGATGCTGTTCTGTTTCTTTTCATGTCTTTCTATTTAGTTCTTGTTATTCAGTTATTTCCTTCTTCATTATGTATCATTATTTTCTTTAAGAATTCCTTTCTTTGCAGAGATTCTTATATGTGCATTTTATGGAATTATCTTTTTATTAATGACATTTTCTGGACATGTATAAAAATATTTATAGAAATCTTCAGAACTGCCTTTAATTTTTTAACAGAGCCTAAAATCGTGTACCATTTTGAATAAAAATTTCATAGGCATTCAGTTCTTCTATTTAATGAATAGTTTTCTACGTATTGAATTTTCTTTTTTGAGCCATTTAGGATTTTTCTGATTCGGTGTTGTGGATGATGATGAGTTTCTTCCATGTTTCTTTTGCCTTTGCTAGGTTGCCTTTAATAAGCATTCAGCCTCCTGGCCTCAGGGGGAGAAATCTAAGTTTTTAATAATTGAATATGAGATTCTTGTTTGGACTATTAAAAAGAGTACTTTTGTTCCTTTTACTTTTCCTTGCCTTCAGTAAAAGAGTTCTATAACCAAAAAAACAGACCTTCAAATAACCTAGTAATATTAATTAGACTTAGGACGCTTTCGGTGGTGTCTGCACTGATGCAGTTGTGGTGACGTTCTGCTGTCCCCTGTGGAGTCCACCTTTCTTGGTTTTGTCCTTCCCCCTCTTTTTTCTGTGAATGCCTGTGTGTAAATGTGGTGGCACTGTCCACTTTAAAGTCGTATACCTCATCCATCACCGCCTGCCTTTGGCTCTTTGTCAGCATGGAAATTTGGTTCCCAGACCCAGCTCTACTGCCCCACCGTGACCACTGGTCCAGTTCTGTTACAGCATCACATAGCTAAGTTATATTAGGTAGGATGTGTTGCTTTCCAGAACAGTCCCTAATGTTTTGTTAAGTCCTTAATGCTTGAGAAATTGAAAGTTGATTTGTTCTAAGGGAAGTGATACTTAGAAAATATTAGTTTATGCTTGAATGGCAGTGTATCTTTCACCGTGAGATGATTTTATTGTGATATTGGAGTTGATTGTGTTAAATACAGGTTTTCAATTCAACTGACTAGAGGCTGGGTTTATTTTATTTGGTTTTAGCTGAAAAAAGTTCTCTGTTATTTGCTTGTTGCCTACTTACTATTAAAAGAAAAGGGAAAACATAGTTTGTAACTTGAGGGACAACTAGCATTACTGCCTCTCAGCACCACAGAGCAAAATGCCATTCTGTATTTAGTTAACACAGTGATGAAGATCTCAGGCTTTTGAAACATTTTATTTCAGGGAGATCTAAATTGTGCGTCCTCATAGATTTTATTTATTTATTTATTTTTTAATTAATTTATATTTTTGGCGGCATTGGGTCTTTGTCGCTGCGCACAGGGTTTCTCTAGTTGCGGCGAGCGGGGGCTACTCTTCTTGCGGTGGGCGGGCTTCTCATTGTGGTGGCTTCTCTTGTTGCGGAGCACGGGCTCTAGGCGCACGGGCTTCAGCAGTTGTGGCGTGTGAGCTCAGTAGTTGTGGCTTGTGGGCTCTAGAACGCAGACTCAGTAGTTGTGGCTCACGGGCTTAGTTTTGGTTGGTCCGCAGCATGTGGGATCTTCCCAGGCCAGGGCTCGAACCCGTGTCCCCTGCATTGGCAGGCGGATTCTTAACCACTGCACCACCAGGGAAGTCCATACATTTTATGTTAAACTAAGCTTTGTTGTTGCTTCTCTCTGGAAAAGTTGCAGAGATCTTTCATCTTCTAACAAGAAGTTCTCTGTTTGGTCCAATGAAGCTCTTTGAGGATGGTTTTGTCTCTACGTTTAGATGCCTTGTATTTGGGCCTCAAATTTCTAAAGTTACAGATCCATTTTGAGGCACAGTCCTGACTGGTTTTCACTGCACTTCGTCCAGACTGTGGATATACTTTTGCATCATTTGGAACATCCATAAAGCTGGTGGTTTGTGAAGCACAGGTTTCTGTCAGGCTGAGGGGACTTTTGTGACAAGAGTGGATATTACTATTTGGATCAGACCCTCATTAATGCTTCATATTTAGTAATTCCAAAGGAAATGAAAGTTATTTTTTAAAAGTTAAGTCATCAAATCAATAGTTTAGAAAAAAGTGGGACCAGGTAGTTGCTTCTTTATTTTACACAGGATACTTGTGCAAGATATCTTGGTCATTATTGTTTGTTTTTATGATAGTTTTTTTTTTTGCGGTACATGGGCCTCTCACTGTTGTGGCCTCTCCCGTTGCGGAGCACAGGCTCCGGACGCGCAGACTTAGCGGCCATGGCTCATGGGCCCAGCCGCTCTGCGGCATGTGGGATCTTCCTGGACTGGGGCATGAACCCGTGTCCCCTGCATTGGCAGGCGGACTCTCAACCACTGCGCCACCAGGGAAGCCCTATGATAGTTTTTTTTTTAGATTTATTATTCATTTATTTATTTATTTTTGGCTGTGTTGGGTCTTAGTTGGAGCACATGGGATCTTTGTTGAGGCATGTGGAATCTTTCATTGCGGTGCGAGTGCTCTTCGTTGTGGTGTGCGGGCTTCTCTCTAGTTGTGGCCTGCGGGTTTTCTCTTTAGGTGTGGTGTGTGGGTTCCAGGGCACGTGGGCTCTGTAGTTTGTGGCACACGGGTTCCAGAGCGTGTGGGCTCTGTAGTTTGTGGCACATGGGCTACACGTTGAGGCGCACAAACTCAGTAGTTGTGGCACATGGGCTTAGTTGCCCCGTGGCATGTGGGATCCTAGTTCCCTGACCAGGGATCGAACCCGCATCCCCTGCATTGTAAGGCAGATTCTTTACCACTGGACCACCAGGGAAGTCCCAGTTGTTTTTTTGTGTTTTTAAATCACTCAGTTTGGTCTTATATTTAGCCACATGTTGTCTTTTTTCCCCCCTGCATGATTGCCGTTAAATATGTAGATTTTACATACAGGGCTTAGTCT
The DNA here is from genome assembly GCF_003676395.1 of Aethalodelphis obliquidens. Classification (NCBI taxonomy): domain Eukaryota; kingdom Metazoa; phylum Chordata; class Mammalia; order Artiodactyla; family Delphinidae; genus Aethalodelphis; species Aethalodelphis obliquidens. The sequence goes on from NW_020838007.1 coordinate 2,729,075, forward strand.
GAACTAAGAAATGATTAATGAAATAATTTGGTAATTGTACGGGTACCAGAAGAGATGATTAGCATGTTATGGTAGGATGTTATTGTACCTAGTGACTTGATTAGATCCACAGAATCGCTAAATTTTTGTAGTACTAAGTCTTGCTTCAGTGGGGTTCTGTTGTTTAAGAGATTTGAAAAGGAAATGAGGGTGGAGATAAAAGAAACTGGATTGGACTTGTAGTTGATTTTTAAATCTAACTCTTTAAAGTTTCCTTCAGTTATCTGGTTTCCTCTTGTATAGATGGCCAGTAATTCCTGGTGATGATCATCCGTATCTATTGAGATTAGTCTCTGATCTCCTAGTATTATAGTGAAATCAGAGAGGGACAACTTTTCCCCAGTTAAGCAAATTATTTTTTAATATTAAAAATAAACTAGGAGATTACTACTACTGTAATAATAATGGATCCAGGCTGTTCCCTTTCTTAATTACAAAGAGAAAGAGTACTTGTACAGAGGAGCAACCTGTGGACCCGATCTTAACCACAAGTCAAACTCACACAAGTCAAACACCAGGTCAAACTCACAGGACAGACTGAGTGTGTGGCTCCTGTTGTGATGCTCTGAGATGGACATAGAATCAATTCTGCAGCTTTCCTGTCTGAAAACATTTACCTCAAATTTAATCATGAGGAAACAATCAGACAAATCCAAATGAAAGGCTGTTCTACCACAAAGCTGGCCTGGGAGTTTCAGAAATCTCAGCATCAAAAAAGAGGTCCTGCCTTCCTCCTCAACAGAAAGTGCTGAGCAGCGCTTCTGGAGAAGAACTGGAAGACATGACAAGATAGTGACAAGGGACTCACCGGACAATTCAGGGAATTTTTTTTTTTTTTTTTTTTCGCGGTACGCGGGCCTCTCCCGTTGTGGAGCACAGGCTCCGGACACGCAGGCTCAGCGGCCATGGCTCACGGGCCCAGCCGCTCCACGGCACGTGGGATCCTCCCGGACCGGGGCACGAACCCATGTCCCCTACATCCGCAGGCGGACTCTCATCCACTGCGCCACCAGGGAAGCCCCAATTCAGGGAATTTTAACATTAAATAACGTACTTTTGTATTAACTATATACTGTCCTACATGTTAAGTTTCCTGGCTGTGATGATTATATTATGTTTATGAAGGAGAAGCACAGAACAAGAACCTTGTGATTTGAGGTGAAGGCTCACAATGTCTGCAAAACTACAGGCAGTGAGGGAGAGAGTGGGAGAGCACGAGTGTTCCGGCGTGGCAAACTTGACACTCAGGGAAACTAAAAAGAAATTAGGGTTTACCAGTTGGATTAGAGACTTTTTCTGCCTTCTTTCCCTCCCTCCAAAAATTTGTTGCAATTCATGGTAATTGCTTCTTTACCTGCCTTTTAAGTCTGATAATAGAATAGAAGCATCTTTTTAGAATAATTGAAGTTTTCATGAAACCCATAGAATCATTTATTTTTTGCATAATACAGTAAGTGGTGTTATAATATCACTTGTTTTTATGATAATAGTATAGTTTGACATGTAATTTTAGAGGTAAAAAATCTTAGGTCTTAAACTTTGAGTTGGATCATTCTAAGGAACTAAAGATTATAAGATCAGGAGAATGATTAGAATCATTTCTGATCATTTCTCTTAGGTTACTTAATGCTATTAATTTTTCTCTGATAAATGATTCTATTTTTCTCAGTGTGCTAATTAGGGATGTCCATGAACAGAAGCTGTGAACAGTGAGACACAGCAGGACGCTGGTGTTCATGCACATGTTGTTCCTTTAGAGTGAAATTAGAGTGCTTGGTGGTGCAGGATTGACTTTTAAACAGAATTTGGTTTTGATGTTTTCAGATAATCTTTTGAAAATATTTATCCCTAAAAGTTTATCTATATGTATATATAAATTACTTTCTGTTTCTTTCTTAGAGGAGTGAATGTCGTTCCTTTTCTAGAACTTATTGGGTTACCTGACAGCGTAGTAAACATTCTGAAAAATTCCCAGAGTGGAAATGCACTGACAGCATATGCCCTGTTTAAGGTAGGTACTGCTGTGGGTAGATGGCTCCTCACACTGAACCTCTGTAACACTCCGTGCTTGCTCCCAGGGTTACGTTTGTAACTTAAAATACCATGTTTCATCTCTTACATGTCTAATGATTAAAAGTAAACTAAAATTTTTAAGGGTAAATAAAATGGTGGTTTAGGAAGAATTGCCTTAAGAATAGGTAGGTTTTTCATAACCTGCTGTGATGAGACAAAGTGAGACTTCTGAATTTCTAATGAACAGGTTGTCTCTGTGACATTTCTCCTATTGATAGTACATTAATTTTCCTTATTCAGAGATCCACATGCCACCTGACATGTTAGTGAAATTTAGCATTTATTTTACTGTTTATAATAGTTTATCTTTCTAAAAAGTAAAATAGTAAAGTTTAATCAAATTGTTTTATGTGATAAACCTTAGACTTAGTTGTTGATGTAATGTATGTTTCATTTTGGAGTTCATTGTCTTTACAGTTGTTGTCTGGATTCAGAGAATGACATCTTTGTAAATAGATAGTTTTTACAGTTATGGGTCTTTATTTTGGAAGAGAAGACTCATATTGTAAATTGTGGAATTTAGCTATATTAATCCAATTTTTCTCAACTGACAAAAAATTAGGTTCTATGTAGCTTTATCCTAAGAAAACAGGTAGAAGAGATTGGGAAACTAGATGTTATTTTACTACTGTTATGAAAATACTTAGAATTATGGGTTTATAGTAGTATTCAAAAATAATGTTGTTTTATTCTGTCATCCTCATTAAAATCCTCTGAAATATTGGGAGATTTCTTATATGATAATTTTGACTAGAGGGCTAAAGCTTAATTGCTGAGTTTTTCAACATTAAAACTTATTAAATTAATAAGTTATCAAGTTTTTAGTTACAGTGTATATAATTTAACCTTAATCCAACTGTCATGATGGTTGAAACCATTTCCCTAATTATAACTGTTCCTTATCCCATGCTCTCATTTCACAGTCTGTGTGTTAAGTCTTTTTTTAATGTCTGTTGTCTTTGATCATGAGCTCCTAGGAATTTAGAGTTATGTCTTCTTTCTTTGTATTTCCACTGTGCCTGTGCTGTGCTCTGGAGGCACATCAGTGCTCAGTGCCTGTTGGCCTGCTTGGAATTGAAACACAAGGTTGGCACGCAGGTGGGCTGGCGTCAGCAGGGGCTCTGCTCATGTTCCTGTGCAAGGAAAGAGGTGTGGAGGGTCCACCTGGGTGTTTGGTTTCTGTAACCTGGTTTCTCAGGTAGAGCAGCAGACACTGAGGTTTCTTGCCTCAGAATGTGATGCAGCCTGTGCTCTTACAGTTCTCCCTTTGTACCAGTTCATCTACTAGTTAGTTTGGGACCTTAAACCTCTGGTCAGTTGACATGTGTACATGTCTCCTATATGTGTGCCATTTTACCACTTTTTGGCCTCATGGAAGTTCCTGGTTGGGATGCCAAGCCCAGCATGGACTGTAATGAGAAAGTAGCATAAAGCCTGGAAAAGCCAAAGAAAAGAGATTTGGAAGTGAAAGTAAACTAAACTCAGTGAAGAATAAACATTTGGCCCGTGCTTGCCCCTCAGTTTGGTTCCGGTTTAGATGAATAGTGTGTGCAGGTCGGCAGGGTTTCTGGGGAGTGGAAACGCATGTGCCTTTGTTATAGGGAGGGTCCTGAGCCCTCCCTCTGGTTCTCAGTGAGTCTGCCCCCCAGGTTCACTAGCACATGGGTACAGAACTTTGGTGCTGCCCCTGTGAATGTTCTCTAATCCTGGGTCAGTGTCTAGGTGACAAATACGGAATGTTAGGAGGGAAAACCATATAGGATGTAACAGCCTTATGAAGCAATAAAGTAATTGATAGTTTGGTTATTAACAAGAATTTTAACGTCACACTGTTTTTGCTTTAGACAACAGTTGTAATCAGTACTGATCTGTCCATTTCATTTTCCCACAGATTGCAACGCCCGCGCGGTACACTGTGACCCTGGGGGGGACCTCCTTCACTGTGAAGTATCTGCGCAGCCGTGGCTATATGTCGACACCACCCCCTGTGAAGGAGTATCTGCAGGACAGGATGGAGGAGACAAAGGAGCTCCTCACAGAGAAAATGGAGGAGACAAAGGACAGACTTACTGAAAAACTGCAAGAAACCAAAGGAAAGGTTTCTTTTAAGAAAAAAGTGGAATAGGGTGCCTTATATACCAGGTTATAGACAGTTCCTGCACTTTAACCCTTGGGGCTGGACAAAGGTACATGCTCTTGATTATTTTTTTGGTTAGCAGCCTAAATATAGCAGTTCTCTGAGGGTTAAAGAACTAAGATAACTTTTTAAAGTTGAACATCACTAGAAAAATCAGTGTTTTTTGAAAAGAAAAAATGAACCCAGTATAAGAATTTCATGTCAGTAGCAGCGTTAAGCAGTGGTCCATGTCTTCAGTCATCCTTGCTTTGTGTTTAGATAGCTGCTGACTCCTTGAATAGCTGGTGCGGCCCTACACAGATTTAACACTAGGTCTTCATCTTTTTTGTTATTTGAGGTTTTAACGATATTCACTTTTCAATGTGGAGACAAATTGTTATCATCAGAACTGCCTGTGAATAAGAGGATGTTTAGTCTTTCTCTAAAGATAGTATATAACGGTTACATACCAGTTAAAATGTAGACTTCATATAAAGAAAGCTGAATGAAAATTGGGTCATATATATGTAAATAAGATGTATTGGTTATATGTAAATGAAAAATTGACCCTTTAAAAATGATTTTTACCTGAAGCTTGCCATAATCAAATTTTTTAAGCAAATCTGTGCGGTCATAGCACTTTCTCACCCAGAATGTAAAACTGTTATTCCTGCATCATGTCCTCTCCAACTGATCTCTCAGAGGAAAAGGGAAAATCATCACACCTTAAGTTTATGGTGGAGATCAGATACGCTTAGCAGTGCCTGCAGCTGTGGTTCTCGGCAGTGCAGGTTTGGGAGGATGGGACCTGCCTGTCCCTGCCACCTGGTCTCCACCAGCCAGAGTCGGTCTTGATTCCATTATGCAGTAAAATTTTAAGATTGTAGGCTGCTGTTTTCCTCTTGCATTGAAACATCCTTACTTGAGCATTTTACTTGAATTTTTTAAATAGCAAACTGTCATTAAAACCTGCTTGGAATGAAATTCAGTTGTTTTCAGATGTGAAAGTTGCCACAATTTGTGTGGGTGTGTTTGAGGATGTGTTTGTGTGTTTCCTTTTGCTCTAACTGCCTTTACTTCAGTTCTAACCTTTGAGTTGAAAGAGGGAACGGCCTCTTTCTAGATTGTCTTTGTTGTGAGTGATCTGATAAGGCCGCAGGCATCACTGCTGTGAGGCAGGGTTTTCGTATTAAATACTGAGTTTGGCCAAATTTAGAGAATACTTTAAAGGGAAAAAAATGTTTGCATTTGATATGTCTCATCATTATATTGGCTGTGCTGTGGTTGGACTCTTCTTTGTGGGGGTGGGTAGAGTGGTGAGGGGGCAGGGCTCACTCTGCCACATGCAGGCCCGATCAGGCAGGATGGTTTGTCTCCTGATACAGATCAAACGTGTGATTTCAAATTGACAGCACATTTTCAAATTCAAAAACAGTGAACATGTTTTAGCTTGTTTATTAAATAATTCACATTTTTGCATATATTAAATGCTAAGATGGATATTAACAAATTTCTTGTTTGTTTATTTTTAACCACTGAGACTGCTCGGTTTAAAATCATGTGTTACATGAAACTTTCTTTTTACTTTTCACATTGCATAGGGCGTGTTTTCCAATGAGGATAAATTGTGGGTCTTTAGAAGCACTAATAACCCTGAGTTTCCACCTTTGGTTCAGCCTGTTTGAGATTTGTTGCCATTCAGTTTCATAATTGTGTTGTGTTTGTCCAGTTACAGAAAGTGAGATAATAGGGAGTGCTTTGAAATTCTCTAGTAAAACATTCTCTGAAGGTGTAAGAAGTTCTTTTGTCATTATTTGGTATCAGGAATATCTGATCTTGTCAAATGCTGCTGCTCTCATCTTGCTAACCTAGTCCTTAAGGGAAGCTACAAAGAGCCGAAAGGGGGACCCCTGGAATATGCGTGTGGAGTATTCATAGCAGGCCAGCAGCACATAGTGGGCATTGAGTTAAATTATCCGGGTGTGTGTGTGTGGTAAATATCATAACCGTTTCATTTACAATAAGCCTTATACTTGCTGTGTCTGGTGTGCACATCTGTATTTAAGTAGGATTTTTGACAGGGTAAAGACGGAGCCATGGCTGAGATTTAATTTAACACCTATAAAATAGATAAAAAGTGTTTGCTCAGCAAATTAACAATTGAAATGAAAAATAGATTAGGTAAAAAAAGACTTAGTTTATTCAAGAAAAATAGCAAAACCAACCTTTTAAAGTACCACAAAAATGTCTCTTACTGAACCAACATTTTGCATACAGTAGGGTGCTATTTGCAGATTCCAACAAAGGAGAAAGAGTTCATGTATTAAGGTCACCTTCCTGCCACTAGTAAAAATAATAAAACTATGCCTTCAAATATAATCTTCAGCTTATTTGTTATAGAATCTGCCTTCCATTTATTTACAGATGGAAGACGTTACTGTAGTCCTTTATGCTCTAGGAAGCAGTGGAGCTATTGGCTGTCTTATTTCAGTGACCTCAGAAGGTAATTCCAGGAATTTTATAAACATCTTAACAGTTTGGGCAGAAGAGGTGTTTGAAGAAAAGAAGCAAGTTGTACGTTAGACATATCTAGCTCTTGTGTTCTTTCCACTTGGTTCATCTTCAGGATTTCTTATCCAAATTCAGATGTTCTGAACAAAGCCACTGTAGAAGATTGTAGAGTATGGTGATGGTAATGAAATGGACAGAAAATGTTTTAGCAAATGAGTCAGAAAGAGTACGTGCATCTTTCCTGATACCTTTGAGATGATACCATTTTTATAAAATGCATTGGTGAGATATACATTTCTGAATTGTTAAAGGATTCTGTCTGAAAAATACTTGCTTTCATGGTAATATAGACATATTTCTTCTGTTGGCTACGTCTTACTTTTTAAAATGGGGACCTTCATTTATTTCAGATTTTCAAAATTGAATCTCCATAGGGAAGATATGGAGTTAGTTTAGAAGAAAGTAAAATACATTTAGATTAAGTGTTACCAACATTGGTTTGAAGTGGTTTTTGGTATTAGATGCTTACTCAGTGGGCTTTTCCCAAGCCATGGTCTACGGTGCGTCCAGTCACATTGGCCTAGAGGCCGGAGTTGCACAGGAGTGTTCATAAAAAGTATGGGCCTCTCTACTGCCTTGGAATTTAACCACCTGAACCAGAAATCTGCAGAACCAGAGGTGGGTGCTTTTAATTATTCATTCCGCAAATAGGAGCTTTGTTTGGTCTCTCCTGGTCCATCTGTATATTACGGAGTACCTAAAAGATTCTGCCTCCTTGACCCAAAGGAACAATAGAGGCAAGAATTCTCCTTCTCTTAGAGACTTGGCCAGAATTTGTCTTCAGCCGTGAATTTTGGCCTGGCTTTCTGATTTTTGAAAGATATTTGTCCTGCATTTTGAGCTTGTAACTTACATTTGAGAAATGCTAAGTTTGTGCCGATTGGGTATAGTTTTCCCTCTGAGATTTTTTTCCTTTGTGACTTCCATGTCAGGCTGGTTCATTTTAACTCATTAAAACAAGTTTTTGGTTGTCTTGCTTCTTCGGGGTTAGGCTTTGAAAATCAAGCTCTATTCTTCCCCGTAAATTGCTGGCAGCCACCAACAGTAATGATGACAGATCATAATTATCTTGTGGCAGTTATCTGGCTATTTTGATAAGAATGATTCTCTCAGCAGAGAGAATGTGGCTTGACTTCAGAAGCCTTCAAGGCAGAGTATGACATTATTCCGCTGACTTGGATAGTGCTCGTGGGAAGTGCACAGGCAGCCCCAAAGTCCTCCTCAGCACTTGTGTTTTCTCTCTACAAGTAAGAGGGCTCATGGAGCCTGAGATGAACAGAAAGCACTTTCACGTTGTGTTTTCTCTGGGACAGCATGGTCCATAAGAGCAGAAGTTGTAGGACAGGTCAGAGATGTTCCACGTGTAGCCACAATATATTCTCATTCTTCCTGGCTGTGAGGTATGCATAGAACCTTTCTTCCTTCTTTCCTCACCTCTCCCTCCCTCCCTATGTCCAGCTTTTTCTGCTTTGAATTTTGACCATTTTAAATGGTAGAAAACTCTCTTTGAAGTGAAAAAGAAAAATGCAAGTTTGCATGCAAGCGTGCCTGGTTGTCCTGCGGTAGCCGGTATGTGGTTCTCCCTCCCTCTGGTGGGCAGGCGCTATGGCCCACTCCTTAGTAAGAGCGGGACAGAAAGCTTGCAGGTGTTTCCTGACTTTCTAATCAGGTACCTGCTGAAAGTCAGCCTTTTACTCCATTTGGGTAATTTCATAAGATTACTTTTAAGTGTACCATATATGAAATATATCTAATATAATCTACATGAAATCTACCTAATATAATCTAAATAGGGTAAAACAATGAGATGTTTCAGCTCCTTAACACTAATTGAGGGTTTGTTTGTTTTTAAAAAAAGAACATACAGCATTTCCTCTATATACACAAATATTAAGCTGTTATTTTGTATGCACCTCTAAGTATGAGATTTGAGATTCTGTAATGATTTGAAGCGCATTTTGACTAATTTGTATTTTATTGAGTTTGAGTCAGTATTTTCTTTGGATACAATCTTGCGACTTAATTATGGCTGTTGCTTTACTTCTCTAAGAATAGTGGCTGTTTGGGTTCTCTCTTTGCAAGGGTCCCAAAGGCACAGTTTGTCCAGTCCTCAAACACTGACTGCCCTGCCATTCACCTTGGTCTGGAGGTAGAGTTACAGGGCTTGGTTGCCATCGTGCTCCATCACCATGTGCTTGTTATTCCCCTCCTGAAAAAGATGGAAGATACTGGTAGGTTGTAATTGCATTCCTCACTTCTTTTGGTTTGGAAATAAGGGACAAGTTTTACTTTCCAAAAAAAGTTGAAAATATTATTATCAGTAAAACACTTGTCCACAAAACCTAATGCAACTTCTGTTGAGAAATCTAGATCATTTTGTAACTGCATTATTTTGGAAGCATTTTAGATTAATAGAAGTTTTCTCAGTCATAAACCCAATTTTCCCTCTAGTGGGTCACTTCAGAATGTTGAGGCCAGTAGCTGTAGTTGAAGAAAGGCACAGGAGAGCCGGGTCAGACGTTCAAATCCAGGAACTAAGAAAGGTAAAGTAAGTACCTGCTTTGGAACTTGTAAAATTCTTTGTATTTTTGGAGCTGAAGCCAATTTATGAATATTCCTAATCCTCTGTCCTCTTCTGGTGACTTCTATCATCTTTTCCCTTTTAACTTCATAATTTTCTTTTTTTAAATAAATTTTTATTTGTTTGTTTGTATTGGCTGCGTTGGGTCTTCGTTGCTGCACACGGGCTTTATCTAGTTGCTGTGAGCAGGGGCTACTCTGTTGTGGTGCTTGGGCTTCTCATTGCAGTGGCTTCTCTTGCTGCGGAGCACGAGCTCTAGGTGTGCGGGCTTCACTAGTTGTGGCTTGTGGGCTCAGTAGCTGTGGCTCACGGGCTCTAGAGCGTAGGCTCAGTAGTTGTGGTGCACGGGCTTAGTTGCTCCGTGGCATCATAATTTTCTTTAATTCTTTCTTTAGAGAGATATTTCATTATCCAAAGAGGATTCAGCCTCAGAAAATACCCCATCCTCCCGTGGTAAGAAAGTGAGTTTGCTTTTCCTACTGAACTTGTGTGGAGGGTCATGGTGGTGGTCACAGCACCTGAGCCTGCATTTGCGACACTTGGAACAGCTCAGATTGGAATTTTCCTTTTCCTTGGGGTCAATCGATGGAACATCTGAAGCATCAGGAGCTGGCTTTTGTGGTTACTTTTCTCACTGGGAAGTTCAGTGTATCCCCGACTAAGAACTGTTAGACTGGCCTCTCTGGGAGTGGAGAATGTGTGTGCGGGAGGTTTACGGGAGGTTGACAGTGAGGCAAAACCATGTGCTCGTGGATGGTTCTGGAAGGAAGGGAGTGTGCCAGCATTGGTGAAGAGGATGCATACGTGGTACAGGATCCCGGCACCAGGAGCCTGGGGTCCTTGCGGTTTCCTTGAGGCTGTGACAGCGCTCAGATCAGTGTTAGCTCCCCCACCCCTCACAGAAAGGAAGCCAGAGAAGGAAAAAATGGGGGCAAGGTGGGAAGTTATTTTTTTAAAACTATTCTCCCTTCAGATTTTCACATTTTATTGCTAAGGTTGTAAGAACACTCCCCGACACACACACAACATGGTTTTTTAACCAAAAATACTGTCCACATCTAGAGTAATGAGAAAAGAAACAGATGTATTTTACTTAAAACCATGGTGAGGAGGTTTGGGTCCTGGTGGTTCAGTCTCTGCCTTGACACAGGTGCTCCAACCCCCTTGGCACTAACTTGGCCCGTTTCCGTCACTGGCATTTTAAGCTGCAGTGTTAGCGTAGAGAGCATGCCAAGGCAGAGTGCTATTTACAAGTCTGTAGGAATTGGGTGAACCTGGAAAGTGAAAGCTGAGCAGCACAGCTCCCTCTGTGGGGGCCGCATGTGGCAAGCACACCCTCTCCTCCAGTCTTCGCGCAGGTGACCCTGTTGTATGCGTGACATTTGAAGACATTAACCTGAGACAGAGCTAATACTTGAGGCCACCAGGTCTGTAGGCTCCAAAGCCTGTGCTGCCCTTGAACTGTAAGCAGGAAATCTCAAGCAGGACTTCAGGGTCCCCCACCGAAGCCAGGGTGGCAGACACAGCCTGGCTCAGGTGGGGCCAAGGGGATGGGTCCCTGGCCTGCCACGTGGGAGAGGCCAAAGTCAGCACTTTGATTTGAAAGCATGCTTACTCTGTCTGCTAGTGTAGACTGCTAGAATATTTTGTGCTTCCAGATTCTGGTGGTAGTACCACAGTAAACTCTATAAATGCAAATGGCTTTGTAAACAGGTTAAGTCATATAGGAGCAGTATACTATACACAAGTGTGTGTAAATGTATATATACTGTTTCCTGGTAAAGCCTTTTGAAAGTCTGTATTGCAGTTAACACCATGCTGTGTTCAAATGACTAAGACTGTAGCTTTTGATTTTTTTAAAGTAAGGTGAATGAGGTTTACATTATTAGCACAAAAGCCCAAAGTCTGGACAGACACATGCCATCAAAACAATGAAATTTACAAATGCACAACTTTTACCTTTTTGGCTGTTATTTTTAAAACATGTATTTTAATTAGAATCCATTCAAAGCAAAACGTCAAAACAGTGTAACGAGAGAAATTATGATGTTTTAAGTAACAGGCTCGTTATAAACTGTTTTGTGCAAGTGTCATCATGGAGAGTCAGAAATAAGTGTTTGTTCCAAGGCCACTGTGAGTGGCTCTCTGAAGGATTCTGGAGGTTTCTTTCGAGCACACTGCTTTTCTAGATGTCCTCGAGGGTGCAGGGAGAGGGCTGCCTGAGTTGCTAGTCCATCTTAGCTGTTGGCAGCTCTGCTGTTTCACAAACGATCCAATGAACAGAAGTTGGTCCAAGAAAGCCAGAGACTGGTGGGGTATGGGATCCGGTGCAGGCCCTGAAGTGCAGTGGGGGCTCCCCATGTACCAGGTGGGTCAGCAGGGAACCTATCGCCAGGGAGGGAGGTGTTGGCCTCTGTTATGTCCTGTGCTGAGTGTAGCCTGAGCAGAAAACAGTGGGTCCAGACCTTGGCGTCTCTCTCCCTGGCTGGCGGTGCCTCGGCTTTTGAGGGCCCACGGGGGCTCCTTGGCCTTTGGCACTTCAGCTCCAGCCTGATGGACAGCTCCTGGGTCACGGGCAGCCTCCAGGCCTATTGTCTGTTTTTGGCCTGGGGCTTCTTCTGAAGTCTTCAGAGCCTTCTCAGTGCACAGCCAGGGCTGTGGGAAGGGGTCCCACAGGCCCCCGACAGTGGAGATCAGTGTCCCGCCTCCTGTCCTGCAAGAGTGCAGTCTCTGGTTTCTCAGCGCCACACTGAGCCCCGCTGCCCAGATGGACACCAGTGGGCCCACCCTGACCATCTCCTGCCTCCTTCAGAGCAGCTCCAAGTAACCTCCCTGCACCCAGACCCAGCCAACCAGGCGACCTCATATAGAAATGGGTTTACTGAACCCAATCCAGTAGGAATCAAGCCTGGAATCTCCTCTCCTTCTGTGACGAAAGTTTATACTGGTCTTACCTTCACTGAGGGATATAAGTTTGGGGAATATTCTTTAAAATTTCTCAAATATCTGCTGAATAAGAGATTATAGAATTTATTCAAGAGCATAATGTGGTTTATCAGTGACTATTTGCTGTTTTAATAGAAAGAAATCCTTTTCTTACAGCTATTTTCCTCCTTATAGCTTTCTAATCCCCTTTCCAAAATTGTCTTAAAAAATTAATTCAGAATCTAAAATGGGTTTTATGGGAGCTCCTTGGTGGTCCAGTGGTTAGGACTTGGCGCTTTCACTGCCGTGGCCCAGGTTCAATCCCTGGTCAGGGAACTAAGATCCCACAAGCTGCGCGGTGTGGCCAAAAAAAAAAAAAAAAAGAACGTTTTATAACTAGAGTTTGGGGCCCATACAGTTATTTAAATGGTATTTTAAGATTTCAGTTTCCAAAGTTCATTTGTTTCCACAGTTCATTACTAACATATAGAAATGCAAAAATATTTTATTTGTATTTCCTGTAACCAAGCTAAACTCACTTATTCTAGTAGTTTGGTAGGTTGTATGAAGTGTTTTTTTGTTTGTTTGTTTTGGGTTGTTTTTGCGGTACGCGGGCCTCTCACTGCTGTGGCCTCTCCCGCCACGGAGCACAGGCTCCGGACGTGCAGGCTCAGCAGCCACGGCCCACGGGCCCAGCCGCTCCGCGGCACACGGGATCCTCCCGGACCAGGGCACGAACCCGCGTCCCCTGCATCGGCAGGCGGACCCCCCAACCACTGCGCCACCAGGGAAGCCCTGTATGCAGTTTTATACATTCACAGTTATGTAATCTGTGAATCCATATACTTACTTAGAGCTTAGAGATATCATTCTAATCTCTCAGTGAAGGAAACTTAAATTCCTTTTGCTCCATCATCACGAACTGAAAACCTCTGATGCCAATGACCTTATTAGCCTCTGAGGGTGTCTGCTGAACAATTCTCTTTAGAAGTCTTGCTCACGTTTTGGGCTGAGTTGACTCAGTTTGTCTGTGACAGCTTCCAGAAGCCTGAAGGTGACACCTCAACTCAGGTGACGATCCCTGAGTGTTCTGTGTAGAACCCAGAACTGTATGATGTGATCTGCCAGGGTTTATAGCAAATATAATGATTTCTGAAAAGTCAGAGTGAGTAAGAACTGAATGGGACGGTTACCTGGGGAACCGTAAGAACCGTTTCTGAGACGGGTTTTTAAATGCAAGTAGTTTTCCCCCCACCCCCCAACATATGCTTTGTCTGTGAAATATTTTTTTAAAAAAACAGGAGACACGTGTATCAGTGATCTTTTTTAATGATTTTGAGCTGTGGTTCGAACACAGCATTAAGAACAAGCAGAAGAGGCTGATTTCATAACACACAGCACTTAGAGCAACATCTTCCTTTAAAAGTCTGGATTGCGGTTACAGACTTTGGGTCTAAGAACTACATCCTCTCGCTCAGTTAAAGAGGCAGATACATGACAGCTGGAAATCTTTCTCTGTGTATAAGTGGGAATTATGTTGAACAGTAAGCACAAATGTCTGTTTAAAAAAAAGACTTTAACAACTTCAGATTATTATAGATCACGTGAACAACTGTTGAAAAGTTCAGATAAAGTTGTACTTTTTCATTATAAAGCAGCCTAGTGAAAATTAAGTGAATTAAATGCTATGAATAGTATTGTACATATTTAAAAATAGCTTTTACACCAGAAAGTGATTTTTGAAAGCCATGAAATGAAGAATAGCAATATACCAGCAAGCACATTAAGATGAACCAGTATAATTAACAGTAAAGTTTAAGCCTCTATTAGTCCTGTAGAAAAGCCATGACGTGGTAACAAATTTAGTGCCTTTGAGTCCAGAACGTCCTCAGATGACACTCCTGCTTAGCAGTCCTCCCAAGAGATGAAGCCTGGGGGAGTTTTTCTAACAGGGAGGAGCCTCCACCCTTGACCTGAACCACCAGGGCCACTGCCATTGGCAGTGAGCAGACAGCGGGGGCAGTGGGTACAGAAAACACAGATCCCCATCTTCTTGTGGCCTTGCAAAGCACAGTCAAAGAAGGGCTGACCTCTGGTCCATTAGCATCAAGAGTTGCAGAGGTGTTTTCAGTTTAAGGATAATCAGTAATTGTTTTGTGGAGGACAAGAGTATGACTCCGTCGTGATTCTCAAAATCAAAACATACACCATGGAACAAATAAAAAACAAGGAATTATTAGAATTTACATCCTCTGATGACAGAATAAACTGGAAATAGGGATCAGGTGGGCAGAATTTCACGAAACTGGATGGCACTGGGAAGGATGCCCACACCCACGATTTCATCCACGGTTTTGTGGTTTTTTTGGGGGGGTTCGCGGGCCTCTCTCACTGTTGTGGCCTCTCCCGTTGCGGAGCACAGGCTGTGGACGCGCAGGCTCAGCAGCCATGGCTCACAGGCCCAGCTGCTCTGTGGCATGTGGGATCTTCCCGGACCGGGGCATGAACCCGTGTCCCCTGCATCGGCAGGTGGACCCTCAACCACTGCACCACCAGGGAAGCCCCTCATCCATGGTTTTAATGAACATTGTCATAGGCTCTTCATTTTTCAATATTAGAATATTTGAAGATAAATGCTGAGGTCACCGTCAGACACTAAAGACAGAGCTGTAAGTAGATGCTGAGTCAGGGGGTGTGACATGGTCCCTGGTCAGTGGCAAAGCCTAGTTTGTTTCTGGGGTCGTAATCACCAGGAGACACCAAAAGGAAGGGACAGGACATAAGAATTCACTCGGCTGGCTGATTGCCAATCTGCTAATTATAACCCATAACAAATCTTTCTGAGACTGGGGTCTTCTCAAGTGGACTGGTTTGTCCTAAGTTATTTTTCCTGCAAATGCTACTGTTCATTCATTGGTTCCACAGCTTCCGTTTGTCAAAAAGGCACAGAAAGACAGATGGTCACAAATGCGTCTGGACTGCACAGTCCTCTGCTGCACGCTAATGTGCTCACTCTGACCTAAGTTTTGCAATTTCAGTGAAAAGTGCACTCTTCACTGGGTTTGCCCTCTTCATTCTACAACATGAAACAGAATATTTTTTCATAAAGCAAGTTGAAAGATCCACATTTTTTTCTGATTATAGCTAATACTGGTCCAACTGAACATTATCGAAGGGATTAAAATAAGCATCTGGTGGCTCCAAAAGGCTGTGGTATTTTAAAAAATTATTTCTTAAGTGTTTTCACAGCAAAGATGCAACTCTGATTGCTGTACATATGTTGTTCATAGGCTGTGCTTGCCTGTTCAGACTTGTTTCCCTTGTGTTATAATACTGATATTTATTAATAAACTACATAGACTTTTATCTGTATGCATCCATTCGCACATTTCCTTATAAAAGAGGACAAAGCACATAGGCATTCACAAATTCTATGCCATTTCTCTTAAAATTGGTATCTATACCTTATATTGCAGTATTAACAAAGTTTTGTTCTACCCATTGGGTAGGATTATGTGCGTAATATAGTCAAGTTATATACAGCACCTTACAAATGAACGCCTGACAGACACTGAAAGCACCATTGTGAGTGAGGCACAACAAAGGGGGCTGGGTTCCTGCATCTGCAGAAGTTAGAACATGAAACACCTTGGCTGCTTAAAAACTACTGCCACGCTGAGCTCTATGAAAGGACGTGGATCTTCACCATCTGCATCTCTGTACAGCTCTCACCCCAGCACCTCACACACACTGAGGACAGCGCTGCTCACAAGGCGTCCCTCCCTGCACACCAGCCTGAAGGCAGGAGCAGCAAGTGGCCGTCTAACCCTGGCCGTGAACATAAACTTGAACTGTGCAAGATGCAGCACTTGGGGAGTAAAATAAGCTAAAGCTGAAATCCTGATTCCTGCGGAATTCGCACAATTCAGGTGAGCTACTGGGACCCACTTGTGGTCGGGGTGAGTGCAGGTCTTTCATCTGCTTTTGTTGGGCCCCTTTAGACACAGCGTCCTTACACTGGGGGGGACTTGCCAATGCATCTCCATTTCGCCAAGGCCAAGGTGACCGTGCAGAAGGGGAGCCTGGTCCCTGCTTCTCCACCGGGGTGGGGGTGGGGGGCTGTCACCGCAAGGCCCCACGCCCAGCACAACTATCTTGCCTAGTTTTTCCTTCACAGACACTGCTCAGCTCTGGAAATTTTAAGAAAAATGAACCGTACACTAACATGTTGCTGTTCTAAGCAGCAGACCTCAAGCAGCAGCCTTGGCACAGCAAACACAAGGCTTGGGGAACAGCCCCTAGCCGCTGCCTCGCAGCCAGGCCAGTGTGGGAGCCTGGTGGCCAGCAGCAAATGGAAGCTGCTTTGGAGGGGCTCGTGGACCTGGACAGTCTCTGCAAGGACTCTCTGGACAGAAGAGCAGGTGGAGGTAAGATCCAGGCCCACCTGTCAGGATGCAGCCACTGGTTCTGAGGAGGGCGGGGATTTGAATGGATTCTCCCAGATCTGAGCTGCTTTCGAAAAGTGCTTGCCTTTGAGCCCTTCTCATTCTTATGATGATAAAATACAGGTGAAGAGGGGGATAATTTGAAGCTGGAGACACGCTTATCTGAGTACAGGTCCCTATGCTGGGGTAGAAGGCCCCCCGCTTCCTGCTGGCCCCTGTGTCCTCCTCTCCCAGCTGCAATTAGTGGACTTAAGTGTCATCCTCGTGACAAACCTTCCCAAGTTTTGCACATTTTCCTCTGCTGTCTGAGCTGTGTGTCCACGTGTATTTGTGGTACGGAGGACAGAGGGTATATGCTTGTCAAGCTTTTTTAACACTGAATTTTGGTCCCAGATAGAACTTCGTGTTGGGTTGGCCAAAAAGTTCGTTCAGGTTTTTCTGTAACATGGAAAAACCTGAACGAACTTTTTGGCCAGCGCAATAAATGCACAATTTCTTCAGCAAAATCTCTTTTGTAGTAAAGGACAACCTTAGTGTCTGAGGAACACTAGGCTTGCTGAAAAAGCCAACAGACACATGAGTGTTCCTATAAGTGGGACTCAAGGTGCCTGGGGTTCATATCCAGGGAGTCGCTAAGACGATGGAGCCCAGCTCCCCACCCACTGCTCACTGATCCCCTAACCCTCTGGTTTCTAACCTGGACCCTCAGGCCCCACTGATCAAGCTGCAGCTTCACAGTCACGCCTCTTTCCACACCATGTCAGCCACAACCTTCGAAAAAGCAGAGGTCTAAATTACCTTTTTCCTGTGTTGAAGGGAAATTGACTATTAATTCAATTTATGACCTTGGCTTTTAAACTAATTCATTACAGAGCCCCAGCCTCAGAGACCATTCAGGTCATGGTTTGATATGTCTGCATCATTAAATAACTATTTACATTAGAGGCAATTATCTAATAGGGTGGCCAAAAGGGAGCAGTCTCGGTTTTGAAGAACAATTAAAGTTATTTGAATTAAATAATTGTTTTACCAGTACTGTGAACATCTGCAAAATGTTCAGGTGCTTGCAAAGTGACTAAGGAATTTATAAGTTTCTAAGCATAACTCACCATTTTGAGCTAGAACTACTGGGTGTGTTCACCCACTCTACCAGAAGTGCAGGTGAGGTTTGGAATGATGACACCATCAGCCAACCTCCTCATTCTGCACCTAAGGGGAACGCCTGACCGATAATCTGCCCGAAGATGGGGAGGACAGGCAGTTTCCCACCTTCACCAGCAACACAAGGGGAAACCTCACGCCACGCAGAGTCCCAGCCTCCTTTAAGCACAGGCTTGAGGTCGAGGCCATCTGATACGGTGGGTGGGTGGGTGTCCTCTGGTCAGGCCCCCAGGACTCTGCCCGTCCCAGAGCTCCTGCCATGGCCCTCAGCGTGCACACTGCTCAACAGGGTCTGAAGCATGAGTGACAATTGTTGACCACCATTTTCTTTTAAGAGATTGACTACTTGTGTGGATGTTACTGTGTGAAATGGATGAAGATTCCAGTTCTCCAA
Organism: Aethalodelphis obliquidens; assembly: GCF_003676395.1. Lineage (NCBI taxonomy): Eukaryota > Metazoa > Chordata > Mammalia > Artiodactyla > Delphinidae > Aethalodelphis > Aethalodelphis obliquidens. Next base: position 2,747,380 of record NW_020838007.1, read on the forward strand.
ACAAAACACAGGGACCTACCAACCAAGAGGAGCCTTGGAAAGGAGCAGCAGAAAGCAGTTTGAGAGCTTTCTGCCAGCAGCACGAGGGCACCTCACCGGGCAGCCACCTCCGAGACCACAACAGCAGACACCCGGAACTGCAGGTCAGGGTCCCAAGTCATCCCTCCAGCCCTCGGTCCCTGTGAGAGCAGGCAGGGGCTGCACAGAAGCACCCCACCCGGGTGCAGCAAAGGCAGATGCTTCTGTGAAGGAAGTTACTTTAGGTGAGAATGAATGTTACAATAATTAAGGTTAGTTTTCTAGTTGATTTTAGCTGCAAGTTGTGCTTTTTACCCTGTGCTCTGAGTTGCTCCCCGCCCAGTTCTGGCCTCCACTGCAGAGGCTTAGTGACCCCTGGGAGCGCATCTGGTTCTGAGCACTGCATTCCTCCCGGGTGCTGGTTCGCATACTTGGCCACATGGGTCCCTTCCTCAGTCCCAGGGGCTTCTACACAGTATCTGCAGCCAGTGTCACACACATAACAGGGCGGTGGGCTGCACAGAAGCGACTGCTGAGTCTTGTTGACCAGCCATCCAGGCCTGAACTCCACTATCCAGGCAAGGAGAGACCGCAGGAACACACTGAAGTCATGTGTTTCAACAGTATAAAAATAGCCACCTTGCATTTTAAACAATTTATTGCATAAAATAGTGTATTATCTGAGTATATTTCATGCTACAGTGAAAAAAATCTAAATTACCACAGAAACTGCACTGCTGGAGGGCCAGGGCAGCACTGCGTGGTGTGTAAATGCAGGTGTAAAACACGCAGCCTGAGGCTGGAGGGACTCAACACACCAGGGATGCAGGAAGTTTCCTCTGCTCCATCCAGTCTCCAGGTGCCTCAGTGACGCATTCACTGCTGTGTGGTGACTTTCTTGGTGAATGTAAGTAAGTGGTGTACGTTAGGCTACCTCCCCTGACACCCTTTCCTGCATGATTATGGGGGAGATGATTATGGGGCCTAATTTTAATCCACAGGTGAAAAGACAACATACAGAACTTCGAGTAAAGCTTCCTCATTATCTTAAACATGAAGATAGTGCAACTTTTAAAACACAGCATCACAACACTGATTAACCCCTTGCATTCATCTGACTTCTCCACTTTATACCTTGGCACACAAAACAGGAATTTAGAATCATATTTTTAAAATAAAAAAGTTCCACAGTTTAGGGGTGGGAAGCAAACTGGCGATTCTTCCCCATAATGTATAACAACATTTTCCTCTGTATTCAGTTAATTGTAAAACAGGCCATTCTGGCCTCTTCCCCTGCTGCGTCTGCTTTCATAGTCAAGTCAGATGCCTCTGTGGGTTTTATTTCATAATGTCTTCAAAGCACCCCTTTGTGTTCTCATGCCCACCCTTTGCCAAAACCTGCCCTTTCCTATCACTGCCCCAGATGAACACCGTTTGCGGCCAGACTGGAGGAGGTTTGTACTATTTCAGCCTGCGTGCGGCTCCTGTGGAAGGAATCATTGTTTTACTGAACTTGCTGTGCTGGGGACGGAGGAGCAGTGCCACCGCCTCCCTCCTCCTTTCTTAAGTCAGGTATGCACGCAGGTCAGATGAGGTTCCCGGGCTTCCTGTCCTTGCCCTGAACGGGCAGCTTGGTGCCCCCCAGGGCCGTCCCGCTGGAGTGGCAGTCTGCTCCCCCTGTGCGTGCTGTGCTGGGGGTGGAAGAGAGTGGCACCCAGGCAGTGGCCCATCACCTCGCTGTAGGCCGGGGGTGGCCCCTCCATCCTCCTGTTACTGCTGCAGGTGCTGGCACTTATGCCTGAATTGCTGCTGGGTGGGCGTGGGCCCCCGCTGTAGACGGACATGTCTATCAAATCGCTGTCAAATATGGTTCGGTTGGGTGGGGCCCTCACAGACTCTCGGTTGAGTTCCATCTGCTGTTCGGGGTCCCGGAGCTGCAGGGTGCAGGGCCCCTGGTAAGGAGGCGGCTCCTCCCCGTCCGACAGGGAGATGGTGGGGGGAAGGTCGATCTCGTGCTGCACGTAGGGGTAGGTGGGCTGGAAGCGGCTGAACCGATCCCTCTGGAGAAAGGTTGGGGCAGTCCCCCCATTCCTGGACCGCGGTGCGTACATGATCTGCAGGGAAGAGAGCAACACCTGGGAGATGTTCTTGGCACAGTGATGACCACGGACGTGATGGCAGCAAGGAAATTCACGTCTGTTCTCACCCATCTGAAAACTTTTCCCCCCAAAACACATGTAAAGGCTATTCCAGAAAAACAGGTTTTTCGTTCCTAATGACTTTACAGCACTCACCTTGCCAAACCCAGGACGGTTCAGCAACGGATAATTGTGGTTACCTGAAAATGTAGGTTTAATGGAGTTATTGTGTACATTTCCCACTGGTCAAGGAGAACACAGGAGCCCCCCCACCCCCACCCCGGCCTGCCCACCATGTGACCTTCTCTGGGCCCCACTCCTGTGATTCAGAGGAGTATAGAGGGTGAAGAATTTTCATTGTAAATGTAAGTTGTAACTTCACAGGATGGTACTTGGAGCAGGTACAAGACATTGGGTCAATTTATGAGTTATTTATAGGAGCTGTTGCCCTATCAATTACTTAAAAATATGAAACAAGTGACTTTCTGGATAAAAGTTTCCTGTAGTTATTTTTAGCAACTGACATGAAAACTATTTTATATTCCAAAGTAAGTATAATTATACTTTTTCCCCCCAAAAGAATCCAGGTACTCTCTTGCATAGCTTCTCATCTATTCCACCATCTCACTTTCTTCTAGAGGAAGGACATATGTATATAAAGATATACATCCATCTGTCAACTTCTCTCACACCATGTTTTTAACTTAAAGGCAAAAAATGTTATTTTTACAATCATACTATTAAACTGGGAGATGGGGTGAATCAAGCGGTGATGTTTATAAGCTACACCGACAGCCACCACCTCATTATCAGCAGCCTAAGGCATCAAGTGAAGATCCTGGATTCTCGACCTGTTTTCTGGAAGGAGCTCTGGCCAGGCACAAAGAATCCTTGGGAGAGTCTAGGGAAGACCCCTCCCGCACGTCTTAAACCAAGTTACAGGCACAGGCCTTGATCTTCATCTGTGCTGACATGTTCAACCCTTCCACCAATTTTGTTCATCCCCCTCTATGCATCTCCTGCCACCCACACCCCACCTGTGTCCAACCCCTTACCTCTGAGGTGGGCCGAGGTCCAGATCTGTCTGAAGGCCACAGGCGCCCTTCCTGGTTGGGGGGTGGGGGACATCACAGGAAGATCATTAGTTTCATGCAGCAGCACCCAAAGCCAAGGGATCACACTCAGCTGAGCGCAGGCTGTTTAACACCCGGAACCACAAAGCCCCAGCCTTTTGTTACCTGCACCCCCAGAGGAGTCGTGGCCACAGGAAAGTCAAACAGTTTGGGTCTCCCCACAGTAGCCTTGAATGGTGTGCCCATCTACACCGCTGGCTTTCAGACTGAGTTTCCCAAACCTAAGAGCCCTCTGTGCATCTTCTTATGAATTGATTCCTCAGTACAAATGCTCACGAGGAGTGTGGAACCTGACATCTAGTTGCTTAGTAATCTTTCAAAAATGTTTGGCCAGGGACTTTGCTGGCGGTGCAGTGGTTAAGACTCCATGCTCCCATTGCAGGGGGCCTGGGTTCAATGCCTGGTCAGGGAACTAGATCCCACACGCTTGCCACAGCTAAGAGTTCGCATGCCACAGCTAAGGAGCTGACGAGCCACAACTAAGGCCCAGCGCAACCAAAAAAAAAAAGCCAGACCAGCAAGGTGATGAGCAAACAGTAGGCATGATTAAGGATCACTTCTAACACCATAAACTTGTCTACAGAGCATTTCAGTGTGGTATCCCTTTTGAACCCCAATTGTAGGCTATAGCAGGGTCTGCGGGGCTTTTGTGACTACTAAGAGAAGAACGGGGTGGTGGGTAGAGAAGTGCCTGTATTTTTGGATTCCCAGGAATGTGCACATACGACCTCCTGCCATCATGGCCTTCTGTGACCTGAAAGTGCCCACCGGTGGACTTGGGAGGTCAAACAGCCCCAGGTCTTAAGAAGAGAAAGCGACCTCCCCTGCTCCTTGCAGGCAGGCATCCACCACGGCCCCCCTCGCCGTGAGCAGGTGGCATCCCTAGATCTGACTATACAACTATGTAACGGCAACAGAGTGGCTCTAACCAGGTGTCCGAGCCCTAGGCAGTGCTCCTTTGCGTCAAGGGCGATGTCACTCCCGCGTTGAGAACAGCACAGAGCATCCTCCACTGTTCCTAAGAATTCCACCCTTGGCAACAGCAGATTAAAGCACAGGGCGCAGCCTGACAACCAGATATCACAGCACCAAATAAAGCGGGCAGGAAGGGATCCAGAAGACGGGTAGTAGCACGTTTTCTGAAAACGGCAATAACTATTCTCAATGGCTTTATTTTCCTAGAAATTAGCAAAACTGGAAAAGTGCCTAAAAGAGATCCACACCAAGCCTTGCACAGGTGGAATGTTGTGGTTCTGCAGGGACCCCCTCCTCTTCAGGGGCCATCGTCACGGGACGGGTCTGCACCACCACAGCCTCCGCAGGGCACGCACCGGCTCCTCGGCCGCCGCCCCTACTGCTCACTCAGCTGCTCGCTGGCGGCTGCCTTGAGCTCAGGCTTCGCAGGGGAGGCCGTGAGGTTGGCCTCTTCTGGTGCACCAGAAACAGCCCGGCGAGACCAGGGCCCAGCCACCCCACCACCCTTCGCAGGAAGCCGGGTCCTCTGACCACGACGGAATAAGCTGGGAAATAAGATAGCAGCTCACAGAGTTTTGAGCAACAGGAACAAAATCTTGCTAGTATCGCTATTGTGGGCCCATACACACTGCGTCTTTCGTAGCTGTTTGCTTGTGAGAACTGTTCCCTCATGCCGCATTGCGTCCACAGAGCACCTCCGGCGCCCTTGCGTTCCTGGTGGCCCTGAAGACACCCCTGTGGGTGCCCCGGGGAGCATGGCCACCAAGATCCAGGCCCACGAAAGCCTTGGGCCACCCTGAGGGGCTCTAGTGAATCTGCATCTTCTGAAAAAGGGACACAGGACAACTCCGGATCTCACAGGCTTGAAGATGTGCATTTTCAGGTTCCTTTACCCTCAAGGAATCTGCATTGTATTTTCCCCCTTCTGAATGGTAAACAGCCACGTGGCCAGAAAATTTTCCCATAAGTTGAATCTGCCTGACACTAAAACGTCTGCATTAAAGATAAAAAAATCACGTGCTCTTCCAAGTGCTTGTCTTTATGATCCCAACGATCCAGATGTGTCGTCTGCAGACCTGGAACACAATGACTGGAGTTTTTCCTTTTAAATCTGTTTGGCACTTTCTGTGGGCTGGGTGGTGAGTGGAAAATCAAAATTGTCTTTTCTAAAGTTGTGGTAAATTATACATAACATTTACTATTTTAATCATTTGAAAGCATACAGTTCTGTGGCATTAAGTATATCCTCATTGCCATGCACCCATCACCCCCATCCATCTCCAGAATTTGTCTTCCCAAACTGAAAACGCTGTACTCACTGAACACTAACACCCCATTACTTCCTCCCCTCATCCCCTGGTGACCACCATTCTACCTTCTGTCTCTATGAATCTGACTATTCTAGGAACCTTGTCTAAGTGGAATCATAACAATACTGTCCTTATTTCACTGAGCATAATGTCTTTAAGATTCATCCATGTTGCAGCCTGTGTCAGCATCTCATTCCTTTTTAAGGCTAATATACTCCATTTCAGGTACATACCATATTTTGTTATTCATAGATATCCTGGTGGTTTCCCCTTTTTGGCTGTCATGAATAATGCTGCTATGAACAGGGGTGTATAAATATCTCTTTGAATCTCTGCTTTTCATTCGAGGATGCACCGAGAAGTAGAATTTCTGGATCATACGGTAATTCTATGTTTAATTTGGGGTTGGGGGAACCACTACTGTTTTCCATAGCAGTGGTACCATTTCGGTTCTAATTTCATCACATCCTTGCCAACACTGGTTATTTTCTGGTTTTTTGCTAATAGTCACTCCAGTGGGTGTGATGTGGCATCTATGGTTTTTTTAAAAAATTAATTTTTGGCTGAGTTGGGTCTTTGTTGCTAAGCGCGGGCTTTCTCTAGTTGTGGCGGGCGGGGGCTACTCTTCGTTGCGGTTTGCGGGCTTCTCACTGTGGTGGCTTCTCTTGTTGCGGAGCATGGGCTCTAAGCACGTGGGCTTCAGTAGTTGTGGCTCACGGGCTCCAGAGTGCAGGCTGAGTAGTTGTGGTGGACGGGCTTAGTTGCTCCACGGCATGTGGGATCTTCCCGGCCCAGGGCTCGAACCCGTGTCCCCTGCATTGGCAGGTGGATTCTTAACCACAGTGCCACCAGGGAAGCCCCTCTCACTATGGTTTTGATTTGTGTATGATTAGTGTATTAAGTCAGGGTTCTCCAGAGAAACAGAACCAATAGGAGATTGATTGATTATAGGAATTGGCTGCGTGTTTCTGGAGGCAGAGAAGTCCCACAATCTGCTCTGCGCAAGATGGAGACCCAGAAAAGCCAGTGGTATAATTCAGTCCAAATACGAAGGGCTGAGAACTGTGGGGGGGTGTCCACTGGTATGTCTTGGACTCTGAAGACCCAAAAACCAGGAGCTCTGATGTCCAAAGGCAGGAGAAAATCGACATCCCAGCTCAAGAAAAGAGAGAAAGAAAGAACTTGCCCTTCCTCCATTTTTTTTTTTTTTTTTTTTTACTCAGGCCCTCAAGGGGTTGGATCATGCTCACCCACATTGGTGAGGGCAGATTTTCTTCACTCCGTCTACTGAGTCAAATGGTAATCTCTTCCGGAATTACTCCCATAGACACATTGCTTAGCTCAGTCAAGTTGACACATAAAATTAACCATCACAATTAGTGATCTGAGCTCTTTTCATGTGCTTATTGGCCATCTGTATATCTTCCTTGGAGAAATACCTACTCAGGTCCTTTGCCTATTTTAAAATTAGGTTCACTTATTTTGTTGCTGAGTTGTAAATGTTCTTTCTATTTTTTGGATATTAATCCCTTATCAGATACCTGATTTGCAAATATTTTCTCCCATTCTATGAGTTGCCTTTTCACTCTCTTGATAGTGTCCTTTGACAAGTTTAAGTTTTTAATTTTTGAAGTCCAGTTTACCTATTTTTTTCTTTGGTTGCTTGTGCTTTTAGTGTCAGATCCAAGATATCATTGCCAAATCCAATGTCATGAATCTTTTGCCCTATTGTTTAAGAGTTTAATAGTTTTAGTTCTTACATTTAGGTTTTGATACATTTTGAATTAATTTTTTGTATATTGTAGCAGATAAGGGTTCAATGTCATCATTTTGTAGTGAATATCCAGTTTTCCCAACACCATTTTTTAAAAGATTGTCCTTTTTCCTTGAATGGTCTTGGCACCCTTGTTGAAAATCATTTGACCATACATCGGAGAGTTTATTTCTGGGCTCTCTATTCTATCCTGTTGGTCTAAATGTTTGTCTTTATGCCGGCACCACACTGTTTTGTTATTGTAGCGTTGTAGTAAATTTTGAAATCAAGACGTGTGAAACATCCAACTTTGTTATTCTTTTTCAATATTATTTTGGCTGTAGGTGGGGATGGGGGTTCCTTGTGATAGCACATGAATTTTAGGATGGGCTTTTCTATTTCTGCAGAAAAACATCATTGGGATTTTGACAGGGATTACACTGATTTTGTAGATTGCTTTGGGTAGTACTGACATCTTAACAGGATCAAGTCTTCAGGTCCATGAACACAAGATGTCTTCCATTTATTTGTGTCTAATTTCTTTCAGCAACGCTGTATAGTTGTCAGTGTACAAACCCTTCATATCCTTGGTTAAGTTTACTCCTGAGTATTTTATTCTATTTGATACTATTATAAATTGAACTGTTTTCTTAATTTCTTTTTGGATTGATCATTGTAAGTGTAAAGAAATGCAACTGATTTTAGGGGGCTGACTTTGTGTCCTGCAACTTTGCTGAATTTATTAGTTCTAGTGGAGCTTTTTGTGTGTTTATTAGTTAATTGGAATGTTTAGGATTTTCTACACATAAGATCATGTCATCTACAAAGGGAGATAATTTTACTTTTTTTCTTTTCTAACTGAATACCTTTTCTTGCCTTGTTGCTCTAGCTAAAACTTATAATAAATACTATGTTAGACAGAAGTGGTGAAAGCATGCCTGCATCCTTGCCTTTTTCCTGATCTGAGAGGGAAAGCTTTCAGTCTTTCACCATTGAGTATGATGTTCGCTGTGGGCTTTTCATAGATGACCTTTATTATGTTGAGGTAGTTTCTTTTTATCTTAGTTTGTTGAATGTTTTTATTATGAAAGCGTGTTGAATTCTGTCAGATACTTTGTCAGATACTATCAGATACTCTGATACTGTCAGAGATGATCATGTAGTTTTTTTCCTTTCATTCTGTTAATGAGGTGCATTACATTGATTGATTTCATAATGTGGAACCATCCTTGTATTCCAGGAATAAACCCCACTTGGTCATGGTGTATAATCCTTTTATTATGCTGCTGAATTCAGTTTACTAGTATTTTGTTGAGGATTTTTGCATCAGTATTCATATGGGATATTGGTCTTTGGTTTTTCTTTTCCTGTTGTGTCTTTGTCTGGGGCTTTGGTATTGGAGTAATGCTGGCCTCATAAAATGAGTTAGAAGGTGTTCCATCCTTTTCAATTTTGGGGAAAAATCTGAAAAGGACTGGTGTCAGTTCTTTAAATGTTTTGTAGAATTCACCAGTGAAGCCATCTTGTCTAGGAATTTTCTTTGTTGGGAGGTTTTTGATTATTGATTCAATCTCCTTACTAGTTACAGATCTATTCATATTTTCTATTTCTTCATGAGTTGGTCTTAGTAGTGTGTGTTTCTAGGAATCTTTCCATTTCATCTGGGTTATTCAATTTTTGATATACAATTGCTCATAGTACTCTTATAATCTTTATTTCTGTATCTCTTAGATCTTTTTCCACCCAAAGGATACAATGCTTAGAGCGTTGAAAGAGAGTCATCTGTGACCATGACTCACGGGCTTCTGCTGTGAGCTGCGGCTGAAGCCTGCTTGCTGCCTTGGGTCCTTGGGCACCACATGTGAGAGCACCCCATGCTCTGAACTTTCTTGGTTTAGCTCTCAGCTGCTAAACTCTCCTTTCCACACACAAAGGACCGCAGGGATCATCAGATTTGGGGAGTGGAAAGACCCAATATAGTGTTTTTCAAACTGTGAGCTGCAGCCTCTTAGAGAGCTGGAAAATCAATTTAGGTGGGTCACAGCCAGCATTCCAGAGATAAAACAGACAGAAAACATCTTGAGTACATTTTAAGTACTGTTTGGTGAAAGTTCTGCCTCAGTTGCATGTGAATATTGTGGATCGTGATGTAAAATGTGTTTCCTACACATTTGGTCAGAGGGGTCAGAAACAATCTGAAAGGTCTCTGATCTAAGCCAGTTCTCCCTCATTTTGGATGGGAGGAAACTGAAGCCCAAGGAGGGTGTACGACTCACTGGAGGTGACATGGTCAGTTTGTGTAAAGCAAGGCCATTGCTGGATATTCTGGCTTCTACCCAAGGGTTCCTCCCAGTGAATGAACATATCATATGGCCTCAAATACTTGAAAATCGATTTTACTCCCTTTCCCAGGGTGAATTTCAAAGCATAGGTAAAAATGATGTTTGGATATTCAGCAACATCTTTGCCTTCTGATAAAATCACTTTTCTCTTGTTTGTTCCCTTTTCCCAGGCAACCTCTCCACCATCCAGATGCTTTAGTAGTTCTCACTTTTCCACCCTTGACAGCAGTAACAGCTTAGATGCCAATGACTCTTCTCTCCAGCATTTCCCCTTTATCCTCCTTGGGATTCCATCATCAGACTTCTCAAGACTATTTCCCTCCCAACTCTACTCAATCTAGGGCACGTCCCTTAAGAGAAAGACAAATCAAGAAGGAAGTTCTGCTGGGAAGAAAAGAAAGGGAATCCTTTATATTTCCACAACAATCAATAGCTCAGGGAGGCCCACAGGCCCCTAAGAGCAAGCAGAAAAGGAGGAATGTGATGCCTCCGGGGGTTGGTGGTGGGGGAGAGCGAGCAATCAGGCTTCAAGAGAAAGCAGCCTGGAATCAGAAAGCTCAGGGCGACGTGGAACCACACACTGTGAGCCTCCTTTCACGCGTGAGGGGCACAAGCCAAGTGCCTTCCCCGCGGTCTCGGAGTTGGTAGGGGAGTAACAGAGCCGGATCCCAGCTACCTCCCATGCAGTCTCTGACGGCCCTGTACACCTCCCCAGCAAGGGTCTCTCAGAATTAGGGTAATTTAGAGAGCCATTTTTTCCCCCCCAGAACAAACCACACCAGTTTTTAAGGACTAAGTAAAAACAAAACAAACTTTACCATTAGATTATTAATGCTAATGCCTATTTAGAAGGTTACTAAAAATTGTTTATGAAATTTTTTATCAATTTTATTAAAAAATCTGATTTTAGCATACCTTTGTCACAATACCAGCTGTGTTCAAATGCGTTACCTTGGGAGTCTACAGATTACAGATGCTCAGAATGTTATTGAAACTGTCTTCAGCATCAGTTTATGTGAGCATAGTGTGTCTTTTAATTGCAAAAGTAATGCATGAACACATCCTCATCACAAGAGCCTTAACAACACAGACCAGGCCCTCTGTCCACCTCCCCCTTCTTGGGTCCTTCCTGGCCTTTCTCTGCACCATCAGCTTGCAGCGTAAACAACATCAGCCTTACTAATGGTCACACTTGACTTTGCACCAAAATTGTATCAGTAACTTGATGAGCTACATCTAAATGGATTTTGGCTGGTACCAAAAATCAAACCCAGCGTCAGAGAACAAAGTAAAAAAAGGAAGGCTTGCCAACATTGAGAATTTTTTTAAAATGTCTCTTGAAAATTTTACTAAAAATGACCTGTAAGCTTTGAAGGTAATTTAAAAACTTCTGAGCACCATCAACAGCAGAAGGATGATCTAAGTTACTAGCTTTAAAGATCTTGGAGATTCTGCTGTGTAACAGCTATGGCCCAGGATCCTTATCCAATTTTCGCCAGCAACTTGGCCTCCTTTCTCTTACTTGAAGGAGACATTCTCATTTCAAGCTGTTAAAATTGTTTATCTTCTAATGCTTCAAGGGTAAAACCTTTTAAATGGCCAGTCTGCAAACGCCCCGCTCCTGCTGAGACAAACAGGAGGTAGACAGTAGGATCCCATGCTTGATGCTTAAAGGAGGCCTGACCTGCTGCCCGTGGCCTCTGGACACTTGGAAATGCTCATGAAACAAGGTGGGCAGCAACCCCCCCAGTCTCACAGTGCAGCAAGAATCCACCTGCTCGCAGGGAGCCTGCGCCCTGGACCAGCCGATGCTACACTCAGACTGTCACAGACTCGCCTGCTCCACCTGCATTATCAGGCAGGCCCTCAGCTCATTTTTTGCGCCTTCCTGAAAATGGTTCCTTCCTATCGTTTTAGAAATGCTTTCCTAACACAGGCTGAAGTAGGTAGAAATGAGACTAGGCAGGTGCGCAGTTGCCGGGCTGTCAGCCACAGTGGGAGTGAGCTGTGTGGGGCCCCAGGACACACCTGCACGGAACTGCCGGCCCTGGTTCGCAAGGCGTCCGGGCCAGTGGAGAGGAGCCCAGACCCCGTCAGAGAGGAGGGCCCTGCTCCGAGCGCGGGACTGGTCAGCAGGCCCGGGACACACCGTCCTGTGACCCAGACTCACCTCACCTGGCCGAACCACTCATCTCATAGGAATGATCTTTACTTCCACAAAGAAGTTTCCCCATTTTTCGGAAGCCAGTGGCCCCCTTGGTCCATCTGTTTTCACCTTTGTGGTAGAGGCATGAATGCAGAAGAATGTTTGCTCCAAAAACAATCACCTCTGTGCAAACCGGCCCACCTCTGAGGCCCGTGCAGGGGCTGGGACCACAGCGGAAGGTGAGCACAGGCTGCTTGGCAGCCCTGGCCTGGGGGAGCCAAGCAGGACTACAGGCCAGTGTGGCTGATATGCTCACTTTTCAAGGAAAGATGTAAATTTCTATTTTTACATGAAATCTCCCAGTTTTTTCAAGTTGGATCAAGTTTTGTCAAAACACCCTGCGGGGGGAACCACACACACACTGGCCACACCCTCGCCCAGGTCTGGCCATCTGCAGGGAGGGTCTTTGGGCCTGGACTTCCCCCACACCTGAGTTTCTGCACCACAGACCCGTCCCTCCCCGCGGGGCTGGTGCACCCACTGCCCGCCAGGCGCTGCTCTGGCTCCAGGGAGGCCGGGCACCGGGCACCACACTTTTACAATTGATTTAATTCCGGTAGCATTTGGTCATGAAGAAAAATGCCTGATGTGACTCCTTTTGTTGATTTTTAAAATTGAAATTGCTGCTTTTATAGGTCAAAATGGCTGAACACCCACAATTTTATATGATTCAAACTAAGTAAAACGTTCCCATCCTTCTGCTGTTCCTAGTAGATGGGCGGCCACCTCCGCCTTGCCTGCTGTCCAGGCAGGTTGGTGGGCCCTGCGGGGTGGCCTACAGGCAAGGCTGTCAGAAAAGGCCATGCGGGCCTCCCCTGGCTCGGGAAAGAAAGGCTCCAGCGACGTGTGTGAACATCTCTCAGGGCTGTGTCTGGAATATTTATGCCCTTTTATTGTTTTCCTATTACTTGGTGGTCTAAGATGATGAAAAGAAACCTAGACAGTCTCAAAGTGCCGAACTCACATAAGCCAGGCTCTAAACACTAAGGCAAGGCTCCCTCAGAAAGAACACGTACGGCTTTTTATCACAAACCCACTCACTGCTGCTGCCACTATTTAAGCATTTACTTTTGTCGTAACTTAACTGAAGCGGATCACTCTTTTTCATTTTCATCCAGAAGTGGCTGCTTCCACCAAATTCAGGGCCGGTCCATCCCATCGCCCTGCTCCCCTGGAATGGCGTCTCAGGGACGCTGTGGTGATGCAGGCCGACTGGCCTTGGCCAACACAGACTCCATCCGTCCCTCCCTTGGCACAGAAGTGTGTCCGCCCACAGGCAATGGAGGTGGCAAGGGGCCACGTGAGGAAGGGGCTGTGACTGCACAAAGCAAACCCCCCGAATCAGAGCAAGCTGGGCCCAAAGGGGCAACTGGTCCAACCCACCTTTTTCCAGAGGACTCTCCCTGGGAACCAGGGAAAGCCCATTAGTGCAGAGAGGGAGTCATGTTTCCTCAACCACATCAGAACATCTACATGTTCAGCCTCTTTCTCAAGAACAAAGGCCAGGGACTTCCCTGGTGGTCCAGTGGTTAAGAATCCGCCTTCCAACACAGGGAACATGGGTTCGATCCCTGGACGGGGAACTAAGATCCCACATGCTGTGGGGCAACTAAGCCAGTGCGCCACAACTATAGAGCCCGCGTACTCTAGAGCCCACGTGTCACAACTAGAGAAGCCCGCGTGCCGCAACGAAGATCCCTGTGTGCTGCAACTGAGACCTGACACAGCCAAAAAAAAAAAAAAAAAAAAAATCCCAATTACTGTCCTATATTTTTCCATCTTGACTATCAAGTCTTCCATAGGAAATACATAAAAGTAACCTTAACCAATAGTGTTAAGCCAGATCACCTAGAAGCTGACAAATTAGATGCCCAGCCCTTCTCACAGCAGTTTAAAATAAACACACTTTTTACTGACATGGTCGTGGAGACCTCACACAGTTCTGGAACAAACGGGCCAAAAGGCCCCCAGAAGTGTGGGGGTCCCAGCAACGCACAGGCTCAGAGCCATGGATGCTCATCCACGGTGAGGCCGGCAGGGGGCACCCCACACCCACCAGCTGCCAAACAGCAGGCACAGCAGCTCCTGGTATGCTCTGACAGCAGACATGGAACCACCTTGACAACGGCGACCCCAGGCACCTCCAGCCTCGGCCACCTTCTCCCTAGGAGAGCACAAACCACACGAGGCCACGGACAGCCTGCCCCTCTAAGCCCCTCGGGAGGAGGCTGGTTGGATGCTGGGAGCGGGGCAGGGGGCCACCCAGAAGGGTACCTTGAAGCTGCTCCACCCCACACCCTTCTACGGTTTACGGCCTCCTGATGTACACCCCTCCCCACACACAAATGGCCCCTGGAGACCCCTTGGCCTCCCCTGAGATTGAGAAAATACCACCAAGCCAGGTGGGCGCTGCTGATGGGGAGAGGCTGGGGCTCGCTGCATCATTTCTTCCTTGTCTGGTGGGTGCCAGGCTTATATCCACTGATTGACAGTGAGCAAAGGAAGACAGAGCCCAGACCAAAACCGTCTGATGGGGCAGGTTCCCTGTGGACACCTCCCACCCCCACCGAGCTGTCAGCAAGGGCTCTCTTCACTCTGCTGACGCCCCTGAGCCTGCCATGAGATCCACGTGTATTAACAGCATCCCCGTCTCACGCTGAAGGGCCCCCGGGGAGGAGGGCAGGGCCGCCCCATAAGCTGAGGACGTTCAGAGCATCCCTGCAACACCGTCCCCAAGCTATGACAGCCAAAAACATCTCCCCGCATCGCCGAAGGTCCCCTGGACAGGAACAATGAGTATGAAAGAAAGGATCACACTGCTCTCCCAGAGCGTGATGAAGGGAAGCAGCATCTTTTAGAAATCGAGAGGGAGGAGGAGGTACTTAGGAGGCAAGAAGCCCAGCCCAGTGGGGGGCACGTTCCCAGGCAGTGACCCCCAGTGCTCCTGGGATCTGGATCTATGTCCCTGTCCAGGAGAGTGAGGCTTCTCCTCTGGACTAGACATGAAATGGAGGTCCGGCCTGCGCCTAAACTGTCTCTGGTCACCGTGTAAAAGTACATCATGAGTTTGTGAAACCTCGGTGAGCAGTATCCACACTCCCATTTTATCAGAAGGAAAACCCAAGCCTCGGGATACACCTGCCCTGCACGGGCCGGGCCGCACGGAGGAAACAGCAGGGAGGGGACGGCGGAGGATGAGGGGAAGCCAGAGGGAGAGAGCGTCTTCCTCAGGGCTGAGCTGCAGCCCCCAGCACCCATCTCGTCCCTGTGGGTCTGGGGGCGGCACACAGCAGCCTCACCCTTCCCCCCAGCTCTGCCCGCCATGGACACAGGACACTGGGCAAACCTCAGCTCTACCCATGGGGACAGCAGACCCGAAGGCTGGCCGAGCGATTCTGGCCCCAATGAAGTGTGAGGGGGTCACCCCAGGACAGCTGCCCCCACACTCAGGGCAGCCTCCCTAGGCCAGTCACCAGGCAGCCCTGGTCCCAACATGCTTGGGGATTCAGCCTCCTCCATCCACCACAGAAGCCAAGAATATATACTTGTTTAAAATCAGTGTCCCCAAGCTCTCACTGACAGCCACTGGAACCACAGACAGCAAAGCCAGCTTGGACCTGAACCTTCCATGGCCCCTGGGCTCCTGTGTTAGATCATAGAGCAGTTTAGCTGAATATCAGTGTTTTATTTCCCAGAAGAGGGTGGTGATTCAGGGCAGGAAGTAGCTAGGAATTTTTTTTTTTAAAAAACCAACCTGAAGAGCCTTGCTGTTCTGTGAGGCCCACACAACCTGCCCACCCTTGTGCCCCAGAGGGTCCAACCCCCTCCCTGTCCTGCCCCGCTGAGCCCCCGTCTCATGGGCGTAGGTGGGGATGCAGGATGCGTCGCTGACCCTGGGCCATGTCCCAGCATGGATGGAATTCACACGTATGACACTGAGGGAAGGAAGCCAGATGTGGAAGGGCAGGGACTGCACGGTCCATAGAGTTCAGAGCAGGAGAAATGAGTGTGCTGACTGCCGTCCAGGCAGTGGTAACTGTGTTGGGGGGTGGGGGTGGGGGACTGGCTTCACGGTCGGGCCCCCGGACTGGGCTTTCTGTGTGTGGGATTCACACGCTGAGCCCAGGGCCATCCTGCACCCAGGCTCCCGGCCCCGCTCAGCCCACACTTACCGGCTGCGGCCGGTCCTGCCTCCGGCCCTGCCCCGGGTGGTGGATAAAGGACCGGGTGGAGACTCTGTAGTGGTTCAGCAGGCAGACGACAACCACGACCATCACCGTGACCACCACCACCACGACGACCACCTGGGCGAACTCCAGCTCCGCTATGACGAAGAGGAGAGTGCGTCAGCCAGGCCCAGGGCCACCCTGCTCCCCAGACTCTCCTGGGACAGAAACGACTTCCCCCAGGCCTGCTGCCCGAGAGCCCCACTGTGTGGCTAGCAGATGATGGAGGGAGGCCCAGCTACACAGACAGACCTCATCTTTGCGGTTCTGTCCTGAGAAGGGCCTGGTCGAGCGTGTCCCACTGGCCCCATGGGACCTCCCGAAGGCCTGCTCTGTGATGGGCCGGCGTCACACAGGACACCAGGTCCAGCCCCGTGTGCACAGCATGGGCAGCCACCACACAGGGACCTTCCCCAGGGCAGGCAGCTCCTGGGTGCCATCTCCTGGGACACAAGAAGCTCTGGGGCCCCATCCCTGCCAGATCCCCCAACCCCCAGGGGGGTGGAAAGTATGATTCCCAAAGCACCTCCACGCAGGGGCCGTGTAGCACACTGGAGGGAAAACACGCTGACAAAGAGCCCCAGCTCCGCTCTGAGAAGGCCCCACCAGGGGAGGTGATTGAGGAGACGCATCCCCATGGTCTCCAGTCCTGTGGCACCACTGGGTTCTGACCACACCGTTACAGAAGCCTGTCTAAACCGCTACCACGTGCTCCCCACTGGGCACCTTCACGGGCAGTTCGAGGAGAGGGTGCCAGCCCTCGGCTTCTCAGGGGAAGTGGAGCCCAGGGCCAAGGTCAGTCCAGACTTCCCGCTCCTGCCGGGCCGAGTGCTGCCCTGTTCTCCCCACACTTGGAGCGGAGGTGGCTGTGCAGGGGGTGGGCACAGTGCAGGAAGGGCAAGAGGGGGACAGCCCTGTCTGCAGTGGTGCTGCCTAGGACGCACACACGTGTGGACACGGGCACACGAATGTGCACGCACGGCACACCCTCTTGCTGCAGCAGGGCTCAGGCCACCGGCCAGTGGGTACACTGCTCTCAAGTGCAGGCTCACACCTGCGCAATGCAGGCAGGGGCTGGGTGCCGCCCCACATCCACCCTGTTGGGGTAGAGGGAGGGTCTTCCTGGATCCCACTGTGTCCTGTCCTGTGGAGCCATCCTCCACCCCAGCCCTCCACCCCGCACACCTGATGGACAAAGACTGACAAACATGCCTGCTGGACCGGGCGGGAAGGCCAGTGGCCCCAGGCAGGGGAGGGCGTGCGCTGCAGAACAGATGATGAGTGTGAGGCCTGAGGACCCCACAGCCCCCCGTGGGGAGCAGCAGGGCCCAGGCGGGTGTGCTGGACACACCCCTGGCTGGAGGCTGAGCAGGTGCAGGAGGCAAAGCCCTAGCAGCAGGAGGGGCGGGGCCGCTGGGCCCACACGTTGGGCTCCCCACCATAGTTTTCTGCTCTGGACGCCCAGAGGCCTCGTGACTGATGGGCAGGAGATTGCGCTTGTACTTCCTCTGGGGAGGGAGCCCCCAGGGAGCCACCCAAGTACCTCCCAGGGACGATCAGAATCTTCAAGGTGGAGTCTCCTGGAAACTGAAATCACTCTCTGTCGGAGGGTCTAGGCTGGGACTTTGCAGCTGGAGTACAGATACCAGCGTGACCTCGTTTATCCTCATGTGCTATGGGGTGTGTGACACACCTGTGAGGGAGAAACACGTCTTCACAACCCCCTGCCTTTGCAGACAACTGTCCCGTGTCCAGGACACCCTGTGTCACAAGGTGCCCACGCATCTGGACCCCAAACCTCGTCATCGGCGACACAGGATGAGGCTGTGTGCGTAAGCGATGAGGGACCTGCCTCCATCACCTTGTGTTCCTGGCATCAGGCATGGGTGGGCCCAGCGTCATCATGAAGAGATGGACTGAGGACAGGCTCTGGAGCCCACTGCACAGGTGCCCACCTAGAGGACGGCTCCCGCAGGCAGGGGTGAGGCCCACCCTGGCTGCCAAGCACAAGGGGGCATCTCAGGAGATGAGTGGAGGGTGAGCCACCAACCCACGGACCCCTGCTCCAGGGACAAGCAGATAGGAAGCAGGCAGTCAAGGGCGACTAATGCAGCATGAAGACTAAACCCAAAATAATGCTTTGTTTTACCAACTTTTATTTTTATTTTGTGAATGAACAGCAGAGTATTCAAAACTTGCCTTTCAGGTTAAATCGTGCCCTGGAATTGACAAATGTTTCCTCTTCTTAAGAAAACTGCTTTGCTTTTTGGATGACGATTACGACGAGGGGCCCCGCACACATCTTTGCGTGTTAATTCTTCACTGGGAGGATGTCATTCTAGGTCATCTTTTCCTGAATATGGAAGGCTATGCAGATGACCATTTGCAGCAAAACAATCAAATTACATTTTCATAATTCTATGCACATTTGGGGGTATATATGTGTTTCATTTGAAAAGCATTTTTATTATAAAAATAATGAAGACTTCTTTAAAATTCAAAGAACATAGATGGAAATAGTGTATAATGTATAAGTTCCCCTGCACAGGCCAGCAGCTCTCACTGCGACCCCCGCACCCACGCTGTCCGGGGCACAATTCACCCGTTGTGTGTATCTGTGTGTTGCCTGTTGAATAAGGGCTTTCTTCTTTTTAATGAATGGAATCACTGTACAAATATATTGTTCTTTTTTCCACTCAATACATCACAGACACCTTTAAACAAGAAAATACGTGAACCAACATCATTCCCCTGTGGTGCTGCCAGTTCCTAAACACAGAACACTGGGACTTGCATTCTCCAAGCGATGGGTGTTAGGTGGTTGGGTTTTGTTTTTTTTTCTACCGTGACCAAAAGATTGTGTGTGACCCACATTTGTAAGCATCCCTATGAAAAAATTCCAAAGACTGATACAACCTTGTAAATGCTCCTCTTGTCAAGGAGAGGGCAGGGTGTCTCCTGCCTCATGGCCCCAGACCCTTGGTCCTTTCCACGTGTACTAATCTGATGGGCAAAAACACGTATCTTGTTTTAATTTGTATTTCCTTGGTTACTAGTGATTGTGATCTTTCCCTATGATTACTGGTAAATTTGTATTTTTCTTTTTCATAATATTAGTTTATATTAGTTTATTTGTAGTTTTCTCATTTATTTTATTTGTAAGCAGTCTTTACATATTATGGCTATAAATCTTTATCTGCTACACGTGTTGCAAATATTTTCTCCTGGTCTGTCACTTCTTTAAACTTTGGTGTGCGTTTCTCTGTAGATGATATAATTTTTTTTTATTTTTATGTCATCAAATATTGTCGCAATCTTTTTCCTTTATGGCTTCTAAGCTTCCCATTGATTAGGAAGGTCTTCTCTCCAGTATTCTAAAAATATTTTTCTTCTAAGATTTTTCTGTTCAGATCTTTACTTGCTCTGGATTTTATTTCTTCTGGTCTGAGACAGCATGTAGAACCCTTTATGTTGTCTGATAGGCATGAATCTTCTGATCTAATATCAAACTAAAAAGTTCAGCACAAACAAGGGTAAGACAGACTTCAGCTGTGGGAAACTGTATAGAAGCTCCCACCTTTCTTTCAAAGGGAACCACCTGCTCTCAGGCTGTGGTCGGCGTGCCCTGTGCCCTGGGCCCTGCTGCGTCCCTGCTGAGGCGCCAGCACCAGAAGTGTGCCCCCGCCCCCACGTGTCCAGACTGGCAGAGCTTCCTCCCCAGGCCCTCCCTCCTGCTCTGAGATCAGCCGCCCTCAAGGGCTTTGGTCCCAGGGCTGCTCTGTACCCCAACATGACCAATTACCCCAAAGAGCTCTGTGTGGATGACGTCTACCAGTCTTTACCGTATTTGAAATTAAAACTTGAAGATGTTAAATATTTATTCATTAAAAAATAAACTCACCACATGTTAACACATGTAACAAAATAACTTCCCGTTGCCACACTTTACACAGTGCTCACCTCTTTACTCCCAGTGGCCTCCCCTCTGCTTCACCCGCAGCGGCGGGACATGTGGCTGAGGTACAAGGAGGAGGTCCTACCTCACTGACCCCTGGGAGGGTCTTGGGGTTCCTGGGGGTCCTGTGGCCACAGTTGGAGGACGGGTGGTCCACACGGACTGATGACAGGCCCTTTAGTACAAATGCTAACGCCGGGACTCGAGATGTGCTCAGAGCAGCTCCTGGGAGCCCGGGCACAGGATGGCAGGAACCGGCCCCCAGGGTGCCACTAGCTGAGGCCGGCAGCCCTGGGTGACAGAAGCCCTTCACTTTGAACTCTGGGTGAACCAGCCCATGAAAACAGACTGCTTTTTCAAACGCTAACGACTGGAAAGTGCGAGGCTTTACTCTCTTTGGGGCCACACATACTCCCCCTCCCTCCCCCGCAAGAGTGGTCCAGAGTGAAAACTGGAGGAAACAGAGACGGTTCCTGGGGAGAAGCACGGTGTCATCCAGACCCAGGTCCTGTGCTACCAACAGCCCCTCCGAGCTTAGCAGGGGGTGTGTCGGCACCCCTGTCCTTCCACGGCCTCCTTCACTTTAAGCAGGAACATCCTACCAAAAACACCTCATAAAAGGCGAACTATGTAAAGACCACACATGGCAGGACATCTGAAGCTGGGATGGTAGGTGGGAAGGGGCTCAGAGACCCCCAAAGCCAGCTGCTACCCCCACATACATTCTGTAGTAACAGTGACAGATGAGTGACTCCTGTCCCCTCTTCCTTCACGATTCCTGAGCCCCCCTCCCCCTCCCGCCACCCCGCTGTGGAGACGGCTCAGAGGCACTCAGCCCCAAAGTGTTTACCAGCCCCCCAGATGTGGCTCTGTCGCCAACGGCCTGATTTTACACCTTCTCAAGAAAATAACTTCCACAGAACAAGTAGAAGAAGCTTCACATTAAAAAACAAAAACAAAGCCCTGCATTCCCCACTTTTGAATGCAAGAATCGGATGAAATTCAGCACACCTGTTCGTCACGGTGTCCGTCTCCAGATTTCTCACTTCTGGTCTCAACCACAGACGTTGCGGGGCTTCTGGGGCCCGAAGCCCAGCCACTCCCTGGACTGCAGTCAGGGCTCCCCGCGTCCTCTGAGACCACCGCCCTCCTCAGGAGCAGTTTCCCATGCGGGCGCACACACACCCCCGCCACCTCACACCGCATTCATTTCTCCCCAGTTTCCCCCCAGCCCGGGAGGCCCAGGGTGCCGGCTGTGCACAGCGCTGCAGAAGGTGCGGTGAGGCCTGTCACCTGCCCCCCGCTGAACTCCCAACAGGCCCTGAAGAGCTGCACCCATGGGACAGACTCGAGCTCACCACGGCTTCCCGAGAACCAAGGGGGCACCCAGCCCTGGGCCCAGGTGACACAGAAGTGTGGCAGGTGGGGCCCTGCTGCCTCTCCCGCCCTGTCCCCCCGCACCCCGGCCCCGCAGGATGTGGCGGGGGAGGGGATGTGCAATGGGGGTACACGGAAAGGAAGGGTGGGGAGGCCAGGGGAAGAAGAGAATGAATTCTGGAAGAACTATTAAAACAAGTATACAGGAACCTTAGCATTCTGAGAAAATAATAGGATCCCTCAGGGTTTCCAAATTTTCAAAATGGAGTCTGGACACAGCCCACTGGGCAGTTCTTGATTCCAACAACTACCGACATCAGCAGAAGGAAGCCAAAAAGCAGGCCATGAAGGGAAGACTTTTAGACCAAAGTCAAATGTTTACGCCCCCTGCTTTCCAGGGGCTGTAGGCTGATGATGCTGTAGTGATGAGTCACTGCCACCCAACCAGGGGTTTTACAGCATCGCGTCTCAAGTTCACAGGAAGACATCTCAGACCCTGATTTCATCTCTCACAGTGACAGGGACAAGGTGATGATGGCATCTCCCTATTTTTATGGAGACGTCTCCAAGAAACTCCAGGCTGCGCGGAGAATTCCAGCAGCAAGAGAAGCACATCGTCCAGGGAGAAGCTGGGCTGACTCTGCCAGAGGCACGAGTGTCTGAGCTATTTTTAAAGAACGCGGGGCCTGGCTCTGCTGCCTGAGGCTCCCAACACGACACTCGCTTCTGCTTTCGGGAGGGTGGACCCCCCATTCCACGAGGCCTGTCCCCCAATGAACGCATCATCCTCCACACACGCCCTCTTCTCAACAGTTAACTACTCTGAAGCCCCAGATGTATAGTTTATGCCCTTACAGCCCTGATAATGGGGCGGGGGGCAGGCGGACACCTCGGCCTCACTCAGAGGAGGCATCACACAAAACATGGTGACGTCACAAGGCCTGGGGTTGCTGTCCCCACCCCCCACGGCAGCACCCCCATCGCTCCCCCAAGTGCTGGAACCTACAGGGACGTGGAGACCCCAGGGCTACCCTCCAGGTGGCTTCTCCCAGGCCCCCGTGTCCACTGGGGCACAGGAACTGTGCCCTGTCCCCCTGGGCATGGGTGTGGTGATGACAGCCTTGGGGTGTCTTACTCTTATGGCTCTGTGACACTTGTAAAGTGCTAGATGTTCCTAAAGGCCAGTGAATTCTTTCCCAGATCCTATAGACATGGGGCAGTGGGGGGCAGGAAGACTGTGGGAGCAGGGGGTGGAGTCTACAGACTAAAATTGCCTCAAGTCTGTGAACTCAGTATAAAAATACTCTTGGAGACCTTAGCGGCTGAATGAAAATTCATACTCATTATACACTGTGGTCAAGGAGGGAAATTCAGCCTGTGTTATATGAATAACTTCACAGTTTGAAGTTCAGAAAGCAAAACAGTTAAGAGCCATCTTCAGGATGATTATATTCCATACTTTGAATTTTCTTTTCCTTGGGGTGGGCTGGCTATTCTCATCCATCCTACGACAAGTAGAACAACACAAGGGGCAAAGAGCCACCCCCATAAACCCCAGCTACGGTGCCACCCTGGCTTCCGCTTCCTTCAGACGCCCCCTCACGGCCCCTTAAGAGCGGACTTGCAGCCCCGGCCCAGCGCCAGCATGGAGTGACCCTGGGACACATCGCGCTCTGTTGTGGGGTCCCCGGCAGGCAGCACACCTCACGGCTTGTGACAGACAAAGCGAGGAAGAAATGCCACCTGCTCTGGACAGTGTTGGCACAGAACCGCACTCCACCAAACCCTCGCTGACAAATTCCGTGCTGCTCAGGTTCTGCTAAAGCCTCTCACCTGTAACCACCATCCCGCCATCCCGCTATGCTGTTACTACTCCGCGGGACCCCCATGGTTAATAAAAGTTACTGTTTCTATTCATATGTTTACCTAAAATGTCTTGCCTGATAATAGAAGTGGGAAATGACACCTACTGTCTGTGGGAGGAGAGAGGGGAGCCGAGCACAGGGATGGCACAGGGCCTCTGGGGCAGGTGTGCCCGCACCACACCTGCTGACTCCAGGCCAAGGCTGGGGGACATGGACGCACCAGCGGGCAGGCGGTGACAGTTGCACTGCGAGTCCATCCAGCTAGAAGAGCATCTTTCTAATCTACTGAGGTCCAAGCAGGCACCCAATACAGCTCTTCATGCATTTTATAATCTAGAGCTTCATGATCTCTTCAGAAAGAAATTTAGTTAAATATGTTCCCATCAAAGATGATTGACAGGATTTTCTGAAAACACAGAAGAGGACTAAGCAATTACAAACCTTTTAAACGTCTATCCCTTTGCTATCAATAGGGGAAAATGCATACATAAAACCATAATTTCCTCCACAGCGTTCACTTAAAATCCACCCTCACCTCCACCCCCACATCATTAATTTAGGAAAGTGTATCAGGAAGAAACACAGCTGCACAAGTCACCGCCTCGTTCACGGTTAAGAGCAGTCGCGTCTGAGGGCTCCCCAGCCGGCATCCATCTGTCTGTCCGTCTCTCCCTGTCAGGGTCACGGTTCTCCTTCCTAACCTCTGCTGTTACTGCACTGCTGACCTGAGAAACTGCCCAATAACCCCCCACATCCTGAGAAATGCATCTTTCCTTTAAAATGCTGTTTTCAAAGAGTCAGGGTGAAAAAAACAGTACCCACACGTGTGGCAGCAAGTGACAGAATTTCCAGGGGAGGTTTCAGCCTCAGGCACAGAGCATCTGAACAAACAAAACTCCAAACTGACAACCGTGTGCACTGCGCTCCTCCCACTATAGGAACCAAAGAGCCTAGAGCACACCTTCCTCAGGAGGGCCCGCCCTGCAGGGTTCCCAGGGCGACAGACCCTCCAGGCAGACACCAGCTTCTCGGGAAAGAGTTTCTACTCTTCTCAGCTCTGTCCTCAGACCAAACTCTGAGAACCACCGCAAGCCCAAGAGCAGCCTCCCCGGCTGGTCTGGAATGTACCTTTTTTCAAGACCAGGTTTTTAAATGGGGCTTCCTTCAGGGTACCATTGCCCAGGGGCTCAGTGGACATAATCAGTCCTCTGCCGGGGGCCCTGCCCTGACGCAGCCCCCTACCCCCGGCTGAAAGCATCCCTTCGGCTCCAGGCCGCCTCCTCGCCTCTCGGAGCTACAGTG
Organism: Aethalodelphis obliquidens; assembly: GCF_003676395.1. NCBI lineage: Eukaryota > Metazoa > Chordata > Mammalia > Artiodactyla > Delphinidae > Aethalodelphis > Aethalodelphis obliquidens. The sequence goes on from NW_020838007.1 coordinate 2,771,980, forward strand.
GGAGCCGGCGGGCGGGCGGGGAGGGAGCTGTCTGCCTGTCCCCGCCTCACCTCATCACATCATATCGGCGCCCAGCCCGGGTGCCAGACTCAAGCACTGTGGCTCCAACCACAGGCCATGGCCACCAATTATCAACAGCCGCCCAGGAATCAGGACTGTGGCGGGAAGCAGGGTGTCAGGGTCTCGGAGCGCCCCGCCCCCCGGGGCAGCTGACCACCCGGCGACAGGCTGACAACACAAAGCAAGGACCCGCCTGTACCAGCCACCTGACCTCCCTCGGGCCAGACATGGCAGAAAAGGGGGAACCTGCCCGTCAAATACCACACTCCTGCCCTTGATCTCCGCTAGGAGCTCGCCGAGTTGGAGAAGTGGAGAGAGCGCCCACGGAGCGCTAACCTTGGCAAGTTGGGTCCCCTGGCTGCGTGAGCACGCATCCCTCCCGCAGCCCAGAGCCTGGCCAACCGGCTCCTCGTGCCCCAGGGCCGCTCGCCGCTGAGAGCAGCTGTAAGGCCCCTGCGGCTAAGCTCTGGCAGCCGAAGCCCAGCTGGCAAAGTCAGGGCCACAGCAGGGAACCCTCACTGGCTGCCTCCCACCACCCCCTCCTCCCTCCCCCCGCCACGCGTGTGTGTGTCTCTCTCTCTCTCTCCTTTCTCCACCCCCCACCCCCGCCTCGGGGAGCACAAATAGACCACAGAGAAGTGATACAGTGAGGACTCTCCTTACTACCCAGTGTTACTTTACAAGAACCACAGGTAATGAGAAGAGCAGACCTTGTCCCCGGAGGAGACTTCTCCCTCTCCCCAGGGTCTAGACAGCTTGTTTCATGCACAGAAAATACCTCCAGTGGTTCTGCTACCCTGGGGCTGCGGGGAAAGGGCATCAGGCCAGCCCCCGCCCAGTAACGCCGCCACAAGCACTGCTCGGGGCCCAGAAGAGCCTCTGTTTTCCTTATTTAGGGTAAATAGCGATGGCACGTGGGCCATAGGACGTGTGGTCAAAGCAAAACTAAACTCTGTTGGAACAACCAGCAGAGAAACAGGACAGTGAGTCGGCCCCGCCCCGTGGTCAGCCGTCAGGGGCTTGATGTCCACCGGTCCCGGGTCGGCCAGAGACACCACCCCTCTGTTCTAACTACTGGGGGACAGGCAGGGAAGGTACAAAAGGATCATCTAGAAGATTTTTCAGAGATTTCACGTGGATAAAAGAAATGGGAATTTCAGTAGGAAAATTAACAGTTGTACACATTTGCACGTGCCACTCAACACAGCCTGACTTTTCTTTTTTTTTTTTGCGGTACACAGGCCTCTCTCACTGTTGTGGCCTCTCCTGTTGCGGAGCACAGGCTCCGGACACACAGGCTCAGCGGCGGCCATGGCTCACGGGTCCAGCCACTCTGCGGCATGTGGGATCTTCCCGGACCGGGGCACGAACCTGCATCCCCTGCATCGGCAGGAGGACTCTCAACAACTGCGCCACCAGGGAAGCCCCAGCCTGACTTTTCTTGAGCAAAAATCCTAAAACGTAACTCCCTTCCCTGTGTTACACTTTCCCTGATTTCTTCGCAGTCACAGGCTGGGTGAGGACCCTCCCCGTCCCTGCAGCTGAGGTCCTGGCCGGCAGTTCTGGTCAGCTCAGGCAGGGACGTTCATAAGACCCCAAGTGAATTGGTTCTTGAAAAGTAGGGGTTTCATCAACTTGAGACCTGAAAACCTGTCCTTTGCTGAGGGACATAACTGCATGTTGAAATGGTTGCAAAGAGTCCACTTTGGGGTTTAACATTATTTATTTATTTTTATTATTATTATTTTTTTTGAGGTACGCGGGCCTCTCACTGTTGTGGCCTCTCCCATTGTGGAGCACAGGCTCCGGACACGCAGGCTCAGCGGCCATGGCTCATGGGCCCAGCCGCTCCGCAGCATGTGGGATCCTCCCGGACTGGGGCACGAACCCGCGTCACCTGCATCGGCAGACGGACTCTCAACCACTGCGCCACCAGGGAAGCCCTAACATTATTTAAGATGTATATTTCATGCATCAAAACAATCAACATTTTTTCATTTTTGGTGGCTGCTGGGCCCCCTCTGCCTTTACACACCCACTTGTTGGGCTGGCTTCCTCACCACGGGGCATTTGGAGGCAGGGGAGTCTATCTAAATTAAGCTCCTTGTGCATTTTGTTTAATCGTTTAAAAATCACTTAAACAGGCTTGTCTTTATGGATGGCAGGCACCCACACCCCAGAGCAGGTGCACGCTGTCTGGCTGCGCCCGGCTGAGGGGAGCCCAGCAGGGCCGGTCTGGCCTGTGAGCCTCGCTGCCTGGTTGATGCGGGCCTGGCCCCGCTCCTTGGCCTCAGTGAACACTGGCAGGGCTAAGCCTCAGGAACTGGTCTCACTTTTGTTCCTCTGCCCTTTTAAGCAGTGGCCTCAGGAGGACGCTTCGGGAGGAACGCAGGACTGCCTGACCTGATCCAGCAGTCCGGCCCTAACAGTCACTCACTCCCGCTGACCCTGACAACATGTTTTTAGCTGACAGGTGCCAGGATTTCTTCTCCCTTCACTCAGAGAACACAGCAGCACCCATGTGAGAAGGGTGTGGGGAAAGTGCTCAGCTGAACACAAACACACAAGCAGGAAAGTGTAAAACCACACGCGGCCAAGAACTCTTTCCTCCCTCCTCACTGTACATGTACATCTTTAAAATGAGTGCTCTGATGGGCTGATTTCACTAATGTGACAAAACGTCTCCGAGCTGCCTGAGGCTGCCTATGTGCAGCGAGGCCCTGGAGACGGTGCCAGGAAGGGGCACCTAAGACACACACTTTCACGAGGGGCTGCGATGGCAACCAGGACCAAAGCCTCTGCCTTCATCCCCAAGGTTCCCTCTGCAAAGGTCCTCCATTCATTGATCCGTGTGACACATACACACCACGTGGACAGTCCTTAGGAGGAAACGTATGGACCTTGAACGTGACTGACAGGCAGGCATTCGCTGTCGGGTGGACTCGTCCTGGGTTCTGTCTGCAGACAACTGCTGATCTAAGGAACTGAATAAGCTCCAGGCATTGGCTTCCAGCCAAGATCCAAACATGACAAGCGGAGTGACCTGAATCGCCAAACGAGGCAGCACAGGGCAGGGATTTTACCTCAGAGCTCATAAGCTTCAGAGAAAATCTCGGGTGGCAAAGAGCTGCTCTGCTAGGCCAGAATCTCTGTCACAGAGAACCTGGGTCGGCGTCCAGCCTGGTCCAATCTTCCCATTTACTCACCATGGGCGTCTCGGCCCTGCCTCCTGTGTCCCCACCAAGTTCCACACCCCGTGGGTGTCCCACAGAGACTTTCACAGGTAAACACCATCTGGAGAGTTAGGAATGTCTTTACGTGGCTGCATAGCAAATTAGCATCTGTAAACCTTCAGGAAGAGGCACTGCTCAGTTCTAGGTACTTTCAAGCAGGGCACGTCACCTCATTCCCACCTTACAGGGGAAGGAGCGAGGCTCGGGGAGGTGAGCATGTTGTCCAAGGTTCAAGGGCTGCCGAGAGGCAGGCTGGGAGCTCAGAATTCCCCAACCACAAACGAAGGGCCCTGACATTAACCGGAGGAGGTCAGCAGATCGCTGTGGACTTACTTGTATTCCTTTGAGGCACTAACTTGCAAAACCATGTTAAAGATTCTGTATCTCTACATGTTGCCAGAGGCCCTTGGAGCCACTTACGTGTCTCGTATGCCTGTTAACGCGACTCCAGTAAGAGTCGATGCCTCTGTCCATTACAAATTCCCGTTCTCTGAGGTTTATGACTACGCTGTAAAATTCTGCCCTGAGATGAAATTTTCCACATAAAACTTAAGCCCTGGAATTTGGCCTTTAAAAAACAAAACAGTACATTTTAGTAAGTTTGCGACACTTACATGAATGAGGATTTTAAAAGAACACAAACTTTATATTCCTGCAGACTCAAAACACAGTAATAGTTTATTTGATATTTGTGGATGTCAGCCTATAGCAGGGAATAATTCACTAATGTATTCTTAGTGCTTAAAAAACTGCAACACAGAGAAGTTCTTATATAGAAATGTGAATGCCCTATACGTGCTCCGACCACAGCACCTGACGCCCCTCATTTTGTAGAAATGTCATGCAGCATGACAGAGCTAGCAAGCTGACGGCAGATTAAACATTTATTAAATAAATCAGTCTAAATTAAATAGCCCTAAATAGTTTCCTAACATGCAACGATACCCCTATATTAACAGACCATGGAGTTTACCTACACACTGTCGATGCTACTATGGTACTTTTTCCCTCTATTGGAAAAAAAAATTACTGTTATTCTGCGTTTATGGCAGTATTGATTTTCACAACAGCTAAGCTACTCCCTACTAAATGGCTTTTACTCCTGTGAGAACAGCAGCTACTCTTGCAAACCCAGAAGAAAATGGAAAGCAGTATGAAGTCTTTATAGTGGATAAATTCAGGGCAGTTAGACCCCAGTCTGGGTTCCAGTCCTGCCACCTGACTCTATCAGCTGTGAAGCCCGTTTCCTCATCTGTAAAATGAGGCTAAGAGTCCTCCATCAAACAGCCGTTGGAAAGGTGAAATAAAACAACCCATCTAAGCCTTGTACTCAAAGTGTGGTCCAAGGAGCTGGTTAGAAATGCAGGATCTCGGGCACCACCCCTACCCTGGCTCAACCAGAGCGTGCGTTTAAACAAAACCCCCAGGTTGCTTCTGAAACTTTGGACCAATCCAAACTCCTCATTTGGATTAAATTAGCAAACTGGGGTTCGGAGAATCTGTGACCTGTGCACACCACACAGAGGAAACGAGCCAGAATCAGGGCCCAAGTGATTGCTACTCAACACAATTTTCAAGAGTGGTGCTCAGCACGCACACACGTCTGTGTGCACACATGTAAACTGGGCATGCTGCGAGGGCAGCCCTGCTCCACAGGGCAGGTGTCTCCCGCTGTCCTCCCACCGTGCTGACCCGTCACACCCTTTGGGCGGACGGTGCTGTCAGGGCTCACGAGAACGGCACAGCCAACAGCTTGTGGCAACAGAGGCTATGGTGTCGGAATACAATTTCTGGGATATTTAGCACTCTTCATAAGAACTCCAAAAGCCCCTCAGGGAAGAAGAAAGAATTCCAATTTTGCCTCTGGAAAAAAAAACTCAATTGCCAGAAGCAGACTCTTTCTAAAGACAGAATTATGCAGCTGCCATCGGTCCACCCCTATGAACCGGCCTAGCTCTCTCACCAGCCTCCCCAGCCTGAGAAAGCCAGACGCCAGGAAAGCAGAGTCCTGGCTGGAAAGTTCCAGAAACAGCTTCCACGTCTGCTGCATGCGTTCTGCCAGTGGTCAGCTCAGGGCACCCCCAAGCTGCCTTCCCCACCAGCAGGGCTGTGTGGTGGTGCCCTCACAAAACTGACACCAGGGTCAAGGGAGGCTCTAAACTGACACCAGGGTCAAGGGAGGCCCTTTCAAGAGGTGGTAGAAATGGTCTGCTCTGCCACTTTACATTTCAGGTGAAAGGTATATGTATCGTAGTTTAAAACACACTGAATATTTTAATATTTAAAATATTCAAAGTGGCTATTCAGAAAAATGTTTTATTTTGCTTTTCAAATATATTACATTTCTCAATTTCATCCAAAAGCTGGAAGGCTAAAAAACCTTCACAAGTCTAGGCGGGCCATAACTATGGTGTAACTCAGATCCTAGACACAACTATACCAGTTCCCACAGAACTCCGACTGTCCCTGGAGAGCCGGCACCCACTGCATTAGCCTGCACTCCACGTGGGTGCTGTGACTCTGCACACACGGCTGTGGCACGCGCGTGTCCACGTTTGGTGTGTGTTGTTGCTAAATTACAGAGCAGCGCTGGGATCACTACTCTGGAAGATTCTAAGGCAGTGGTCACTCCTCAACCACAAGCCTTTCTCGGAGGATCTGAATGTGGAGAGAGGTGCCCGCAATTGTCTCTGGGGCTCCTCTTCATCTTGCTTATAAATTCTGGGACGTATCCAGACAGTTCTGAGACCTTTTAGGTTCCTGGTTTTGGCAAAAGCATTAATTTCTTCAAAAGTTGAGATAAAGTCATGGCACATTCCAGGGTTTTAGTTACTGTGTTAGAGCACAGGCCAAACACTGGAAAAATCACAGGCCAAAATACCGAGTTAACCTCAGTCTCCCCAGACTGGACACCTGCCCTCTGCTCTCACCCTCGGCTCCTCCAGCCCCGCCCGTCACACAGATGCTCCAAGACAAGAAGCACGCTCTCCGGTCTCAGTCACCTTTGAAAACGGGAGGTCAGTCCAGAGCCGAGCAGTGACCACGCACCAGTCAGTGTGAGGGGACAGGGGTACAAAGAGAGACACAGCTGTCCTCTTCCTTGTCCAGGTGAGTGGGAGGGTGGGTGAGGGTCCCGTGGGAGCAGCACAAAGCAGGACACTTAACCTAAACAACCACATAAACCCCGCACGACGGGCACGGTGCTTCCTTTGTGTCAGGCAGTGTTCCAATGCACTCGACTCGTTTGATCAAGCCAGGGAACCCCTACGAGTGTCTCAGGAGACTGAGGACACGTGACTGCCCGTCTCACAGAGAGAGAACGTGTGACCTGCCCGGTGTCACACAGTGACTGTGGCCGTGCCGGGACCTGAACCAGAAGTCTCCCCTGGCATCTACTCCTGACCACTTGTCAGAATGGCTCTGCTCATGGCAGGTCCCAGGATGACCCCTGAGCCAAATCCTATTTTTAGAAGGGCCCTGGTATACAAGCCCCGTGTAGAAGATTCAAGGAATGAATCACCCCTCTGAGACCCAGGCTCCTGAGTGGGCTGGAGTTGCACAGACAGAACCTTGACCTCCAGCAGTGGAGAAGGGAGTCTGCACACCTCAGGGGAGACAGTGCTGGACGCAGAATGAACTGTACCCGTGAGCATTTCCTTCCTGTTAAGTTAGACCTGCCCTCCAGTAAATTAAGTATCTATCTTACAAATGTAAAAAGGATTATAATGGAATATACATAAACAATGGTATGCCAACAAATTAGACAACAGATAAAACGTAAAAATTCCTAGAAAGGCACTACCAAAACTGACTCAAGAAGAAATAAAAAATCTGAATAGACTTATAAAAAGAGATTAAATTAGTAATTTCATAACTTCCCACAAAGAAAAGCCCAGGCTAAATATTTTACCAAATATTTAAAGAAGAATTAACACTAAGTCTTTACAAATTCTTCTGAAAAATATAAAAGGAGAAAACACTTCTCAATTCATCCTATGAGATTAATATTACCCTGATAACAAAACCATAAAAAGACATCACAGGAACAGAAAATCACAAATTAGATGCAAAAATGTTCAACAAAGGTACAGCCACTATGGAGAACAGTATGGAGGTTCCTTAAAAAGCTACAAATAGAACTACCATATGACACAGCAATCCCACTACTGGGCATATACCCTGAGAAAACCACAATTCAAAAAGAGTCATGTACCAAAATGTTCATTGCAGCTCTATTTACAATAGCCCAGAGATGGAAACAACCTAAGTGCCCATCATTGGATGAATGGATAAAGAAGATGTGGCATATATATACAATGGAATATTAGCCATAAAAAGAAACGAAATTGAGCTATTTGTAATGAGGTGGATAGACCTAGAGTCTGTCATACAGAGTGAAGTAAGTCAGAAAGAGAAAGACAAATACCGTATGCTAACACATATATATGGAATTTAAGAAAAAAGAATGTCATGAAGAACCTAGGGGTAAGACAGGAATAAAGACACAGACTTACTGGAGAACGGACTTGAGGATATGGGGAGGGGGAAGGGTGAGCTGTGACAAAGCGAGAGAGAGGCATGGACATATATACACTACCAAACATAAGGGAGATAGCTAGTGGGAAGCAGCCGCATAGCACAGGGAGATCAGCTCGGTGCTTTGTGACCACCTGGAGGGGTGTGATAGGGAGGGTGGGAGGGAGGGAGACGCAAGAGGGAAGAGATATGGGAACATATGTATATGTATAACTGATTCACTTTGTTATAAAGCAGAAACTAACACACCATTGTAAAGCAATTATACCCCAATAAAGATGTTTAAAAAAAAAAAGTATCAGTGGGAGACAAAAATAAAATTGCTTTTCTTATTATAAAAAAAAAATGTTCAACAAAATACTAGCAAACTGAATCCAGCAATATATAAAAAGGATTATGCATCACGACCCACTGGGATTTATTCTAGGACTGCAAGGTTGGCTTAACACCCAAAAATCAATTAAAGTGATACACTACTATCAATAAACAAAGGACAAAAACCACATGATCATCTCAAAAGATATGGGGAAAATATTTGGCAAAACTCCAACACCCTTTTATCATAAAAACACTCAACAAACCCGGAATAGAAGGGCATCTATAAAAAGTTCATAGCTAATATCATACTTAGTGGTGAAAAGTTGGCTTTCTAACTAGATCAGGAATAAGACAAGGATCTCCATTCTTACCACTTCTATTCAACATTTTAATGGAGGTTCTAGCCAGGGAAAGTAAGCAGCAGAAAGAAATAAAAGTTATCAAGATTAAGAAGGAAGAAGTAAAGCTATCTGTATTTACAGATGACATGGTCTTGTACGTGAAAAATCCTATGGAATCCACTAAAAAACTGTTAAAACTAATAGGCCCATCAAGGTTGCAGGACATTAGTTCAATAGACAAAAGCCAAGCATATTTCTGTTCACTAGCAATAAACAACTTGCAAGTGATATTAAGAGAACAATTCCACTTTCAATAGCACCAAATAGAAGAAAATACTCAGGAATAAATTTAACAAAAGAAGTATAAAACATATACTCTTCCAATTGCAAAATATCATTGAAAGAAACTGAGGAAGACCCAATTAAACGGATTATTCCCCATACTTATGGATTGGAAGACTTAATGTTGCTAAGATGCCAATACTTCACATATTAATCTAGAAATTTAACATAATCCCTATCAAAACCCCAGTTGGCTTTTTCTTTTCCCCCCCCCAGAAATTGACAAGCTGATCCTAAAATTCATATGGAAATTCAAGGGACCCAGAATAGCCAAAACAAGTAATCCAATGATGACGTACTGGCATAAGGCTGAGCATTATCAATGGAATTGAACTGAGAGTCCAGAAATAAACCCTCACATTTACAGTTCGTTCATTTTGACAAAAGTGCCATGACCGGTCTTTGGGGAAGGAGAGTCTCTTCAACAGATGGTGCCGGGAAAACCGGATGTCCACACTCAGAAGAGGGAGGCTGAGTCTCCTCCCCACACCAAACACAAAAACTAACACAAAATGGATCACAGATCTAAATGGAAGAACTAAAAAACTAGAACTCTTAGAAAGAAACACACCAGTAAATCTTTGTGATCTGTAATCGGGCAAAGCCTTCTTAGTTATTCCACAAAATGCATAAGCAACAAAAGCAAAATAGATTGGACTATATCAAAATTAAAATCTTTTGTGCTTCAAAGGACACCATCAAGGAAAAGGGAAAAGACAGCCCACAGAATGAGAAAATTTTTTTACAAGTCATAGAGCCGATAAGGGACTTATATGAAGAATATATAAAAAACTTTTACAACTCAATAATAAAAAGGTGCAATTAAAAATGGGCAAAGGTTCTAAATAGATAGTTTTCCAAAGAATCTGTACAAGTGGTCAACAAGCACATGAAAGATGCATTATTACTCATCAGGGAAATGCAAATCAATGCCACATTGAGATTCCACTCCACACCCACCAGGATGACGAGAATCAAAAGACAGTAACAAGTGTTGGTGAGAACATGGAGAACTGGAAACCTCCTGCATCATGTGTGGGGTGCGAACGGGGCAGCTGCTGTGGAGAACAGTCTGGCAGCTCCTCACCAAGTTAGACAGACAGTTACTACACGACCCAGCAAGTCCACTCTAGGTATATACCCAAAAGAAATGAACACATATGTCCTTACAAATCCTGTAATACTCATAACAGCCAAAAAGTGGAAACAACTCAAATGTCCATCCACAGGTGAACGGATAAACAAATGTCACATATCCACAGAATGAAATATTGTTCAGCCATCAAAAGAAATGAAGCACTGATACATGATACCACATGAGTGAACCCTGAAAATATCACGCTAAGTGAAAGAAGCCTGTCACAAAACACCATTTATATGAAATGTCCCAAATAGGCAAATTTACAGAGACAAAAAGTAGATGAGTGGTTGGCTAGAGCTGGGAGCTTGGGAGAAAAGGTAGATGACTGGTAATGGGCTTGAGGTTTCTTTTTAGACTGATAAAAATGTTCTAAATTTAGACCATGGTGATGGTTGTGCAATTCTGTGAATATACTAAAAACAACTGAATTGTACACTTTAAATGGGGGAATTGTATGGCATATGTGAATTATATCTCAATAATGCTGGTATAATAAAAAAGAACTATGAAATGAAATTACTTTAAACACTAACAATTAACAATCACTTTTAACTGATGTTTACAATTTTTGTATTTCCAGGTTTAATAATCAATGGGCTTGTTTTTGTAATATTTCTGTTTTGTGCCATTGATTGCGAGCATCTTTCTAAGCTGTGGATGATCTTTATTCTCAATAAATATAAAATTAACCTGCATATAATTATCAACATATTTTTCCTCTTTAACATTAAATTTTGAAAAACCAGAAACTAGAAAAACCAGAATAGTATCATTATTCTGATATTCCATTACCAGTATCATGGAACACAGAGACCTGAGACCACACTGAAAGAAATCTGCAGTGATTATGATTTTTAACATCCTCACTAGTATTTCAACATTAGTGTTTCTTTGTTAACCAGTGGTTCACAAAGGGTCTAAATTAAACAACATTGTTTAGAGGAAGGTCTAGTTGAACCAGTAGGGTCAGAATCCACCGTGGTGGCTGGCAGTGTCAGCTGAGTGGCAGACGGACCAAGGGACGGAACCAGGAGCTGCCTCGGAGGGGCGAGCGGCCCCCCAGTACCGCTCTGGAGATACAGGCTCTCTGGGACCCTGGGACAGGTGTGCACATACGATATGGGCGAAGGTTAAATGAGGTCAGTGATGGAAAATCAGGGTATAAGGAAGTTCGGAAGGAAAAGAAAAATGTAGAAAGGCTGCCGATGCCCCCACCCTGTGCTCCTGCACAACCCTCCTCCATTTCTGCCTATAGGCCAGACCCCCAGGGTCTGTAACCACCACCGTGCAGCATGTGGACGAACAGGAACTGCCACGGCCAGGCGAGCTCACAAAACCTCACAGTCTTGCTGGGGAAACAATATTAGGCCAAAAAAAAAAAAGTCAAGCTATTAGAGAAATTTAAAAAAATACTATTATTTTGCAAATAGCACTTCATAAGTTTAAAAATATCTCTACATGTAAATGCTCATTCCTACAACCAAGTTTTAAACTATGAGAGTCAGATAATAAATTCATAAGAAACAGCTCGAACTTAGATCACTTCACCAAGTTCTGGTTTCCTTCTGTACTCCAACTGGGAACCATGACTTCCAGAAGAAACTAAATTCCTTCTAAACTATTTGTAGATTATAAATTTTATCTTTTGTGGCCCTGTTTCTCATCTTGGATTTCCAAGAGTTAAATGTAACATTAAAAACTGAAGGGCTCACGCCGTTCATCATCCCACCTTGGAAAAATCATACCTACACTCTTTATCGTGTAAGAATTTTCCTTAAAAGGGTTAAAAGCCTAGTTGACCACCCAGTGCCAAGCCCATCAAGCATACAAGTGACAATACATCTTATACACTCTACCAAATACTACTAATGCTTTGGCCCAAAGCACATCTTCCCACGTGGCTGTGGAAGACAGCTCACCCCCTTCCCTAACCGTCGGGTTACCCTTCTGGCCTTCAGAGAGAAAGGAAACCGAACAGTGATTTTTAAGCCCAGGCTCGCTATCCACTAGGCAGTCAGTGCAATAGTGCATTTCAAGACACAAAATAGAATGGAAAATATCAGAGAGCAAATAGTGAGGATAAGCACTGTGGAAGGTGTGCTTGGGCTCTGCATGTATGCATCTGTGTTTGAACTGGGTTGGGATAAGAGATGTATTTCTCACTGTAGGTCAGGGTTAGAAAAGTTTGAAAGGTACCCATTGAAAAAGTAACTGACTATTCAAGTATTTCATTTCTCCCAATTAAACAAGGTAAGTCAGCTTCTTCCCCAAAACTCCATCTTCATGGGAAACGTACTATAAATACATTGATGATAGTCTGACCTGCATGAGTCACACAACCTTCTTCCTCATCACCCCTACATGCACTAAGAGTGTCATAAAAGATCAAATAAAACACGTGTGCGTTTGTCAGACAACTACAGGATGCGTCACATCTCACTGCCTCAGCCACAGGTGACCGCTGAGCTCTGCACTGTTGTTGTCATGCCTGCTAACACAACATACATTCTGCAGCCCAAGGATCAAGGAGTAAGTTTTGACTTTCAAGGCTTATCATTTAAGAAATACATTTTGTAAGACTATAGCTGCCATGGTGATTCCTCTGATGGATCTGGGCACAGTAAATTGAAAACCTTCTGGAAAGGATTTACATTCTAGATGCCATTAAGAACATTCATGATTCATGAAAAGAGTTCAAAATAACATTAATAGGAGTTTAGAAGAAGGTGATTCCAACCCTCAAGGATGAGTTTGAGAGGTTTAAGACTTCAGTGGAGGGAGTAACTGCAGATGTGGTAGAAACAACAAGAGAATTAGAATTAGAAATGAAGCCTGAAGATGTGACTGAACTGATGCAATCTAATGACAAAACTTGAACAGATGAGGAGTTCCTTCTTAAGGATGAGCAAAGAATGTGGTTTCTTGAGATGGATCCTACTCCTGGTGAAGATACTATGACTAGTGTTGAAATGACGACAAAGGACTTAGAATATTGCCTAAACTTAGTTGACAAAGCAGGGGCAGGATTGGAGAGGACTGACTCCAATTCTGAAAGAAGCTCAGTGGGTAAAATGCTATCAAACAGAATTGCATGCTACAGAGAAATCGTTCATGAAGGGAAGAGTCCATCAATGCAGCAAACTTCATGGCTGTTTTAAGAAACTGCCAGAGCCACCCAACCTTCAGCAACCACCTCCCTGATCAGTCAGCAGCCAGCAAAAATGAGGCAAGACCCTATAACAGCAAAAAACTGTGACTTGTTGAAGGCTTAGATGATGGTTAGCATGTTTTAGCAATGAGGTATATTAATTATGTATTTTTTGGATATAATGCTACTGTACACTTAATAGACTATAGTATTGTGTAAAAATAACTTTTATATGCACTGGAAACTGAAAAATTCATGACTCACTTTATTGTGATATTTGCTTTCGTGCAGTGGTCAAGAATCGAACCTGCAATATCTCTGAGGTATGCCTGAATATACAAATAGCTAATCATTATTTTGTATACCTGAATCTAATAAAATGTTATACATTAGTTATTTCTCAATAAAAAAGAAGTTGTCATGGTTTAAAAAAAAAAAAAGACAGAGTAGGGGCTTCCCTGGTGGCGCAGTGTTTGGGAGTCTGCCTACCAGTGCAGGGGACACGGGTTCGAGCCCTGGTCCGGGAAGATCTCATGTATCATGGAGTAACTAAGCCTGTGCACCACAACTACTGAGCCTGCGCTCTTGAGCCCGCGAGCCACAACTACTGAAGCCCACGCACCTAGAGTCCGTGTTCCGCATGAAGAGAAGCCACCACAACGAGAATCCTGCGCACTGCAACGAAGAGTAGCCTCCGCTTGCCGCAACTAGAGAAAGCCTGTGTGCAGTAACAAAGACCCAACTTAGCCAAAAATAAATAAATAAATAAATTTATTTATTTTTTAAAAAAGACAGAGTGACCAGAAACAGTAACCCTTCAGGTACCCAGGGTAAGCCATCAGGTCTGTGCCCAAACAGTCAGAAATGGGAAGTTGGGGTTTAAGCTTCCTCCACTCCTAACCAAGGAATGACCGTGCTAGGGACACTAGAGCAAGTGGAACAGTCTCAGTCTAGAGGGGAGAGCCGTTCAAGTCTCATCTACTTTAAGTCTGCAGCACAGGAAACCTGGCAGCTGAACGTTTCCAGAAGCCAGCGTGCCACTTCCCGTCTTCAGCTCACACACGAGGGCACAGCCTGGGAGAAACAGGGGTTCCATGCGCGGGGGGCGCCAACTCAGAATTTGCATCTCTCATAAGTTCATCAACATCCTGTCAATGGCCTTTACTGAAATTTTTTTAAATTGAAATTCATTGAAAACAAATTTGAAACGGAAAGGACATAATTAAGAGGGTGGAGAAATGAGAGGAGCTCAGATTGAACTGAGTTACATCAGTTTCAAAGTCCCAAGGTGGCCAGTCTGGGGGCCAGGGATGATGTCGCTCAGGGCAGCCCCTCGACCAAACACAGGGCTCATCATCATCGACGCCCACGGCAGACTACCTATAAAGCAGGCATGCTGTCACCTTTCACAGATGAAGAAACAGAAGTGTACAGGTACCAAACAACTTGCCTGAGGGCATACAAAGTCATGAATCTGGGGCCTGAATCTCCTTAACCCCAAGGTTTTCAATCACTCTGCCATCCCAGAGGTGATGCCAGACAGCTGAGTAAAATTAAGGACGTATACAACGCTCACTAGATATTTTAGACTTTCTACTTTTTCTTTCTTACTATTATTCGCTGTTGTACATCCTCGGTTTTAAAGTTTTTTCTAGTATATAAAACAATAATTATTTATAATTACACGAGGATTTGACAGTCAGAAGAACCTTTAGGTTCATAGTGTATCCTCCTAATATGCTGGATCACTAGAGTAAACCATGCACATTTTCATGCCTGATCTCCCACAAGGCCCAAGGACCATCAGTGTAAATCCTCCATCAAATAAAGGTAAGTTTCACGGCATGTGCTCGTAAATGGGCGTCACCACACTCTAGGTCTCTGGACAGCTGTCCTGAACTACCATTAGGACAGCCCTTGGGATGGTGGTGAAGTGCACTTCCAAAAACACCTCCTCTGCTCATCAAGTATCTCAGCCGCACTGTTTAATCACATGGCAGAAACCGCTTATCCTCTCATATACTTCTTCCTGAAAAATCTTAATTATCTCATCTACTCCAATATAAAAATGGTGCTCAAAAATTTAATTACAAGCACAAGATCTTAAGGAGCTGTAAGTGTGCATCTATTTCTCATTGAGAAATTTTCAGAATTCCAAATTCTATGACCTGAGGAAACATAAGTGGGTGGTGCCCTAAGGAAAGGGTAAAGTGCAACAGGTACACTAAGAGGCCCATTTCAAAAGGACAAACAAAACAAATTATCTACTTATTGTCCCCTAAATAACTTTACCAGTTCATGTCCAGTTAAAAACCCTAAAGTCTTTCAGCCCTTCAAACACAGAACCTAAAGAATAGCAGGGCCCCTAATACCTACTTGGGACGTCCCCTGAGACGGTAAGACCTGCAAACTGGGGTGTTTTACACACCCCCGAGGCACAGGACACAATCAGAAGCCATTTTACAAGTGAGAAAACAGAGCTCTCTGGACTCTCCCACGGTCATACAGGTCATGTGGAAACACAGGATGAGGTTCATGGTCTTCCTTTATTCCACACATACTTGACAGCTTTGTGTCAAGAGACCACAGTTACAGCACCAACCAGCTCACTGCTCACCCGCAGACTCTGACGGGTAACTTCAACCCCAGCTCCACGTTCTAGGCCCCACATCTCATCAACCACATCAATAGGAGCTGCTGCTTCCTGCACATCAATGCTGAGGTTGGAGTCTTCTTTAAATATTATTCTCAAAATAAAAGGTCAAGATTGAAAAAGGAGGCTTGATCTCATTAAGACCCTTTCACAGACAAGCTAAGAAGATAAACTGTCTGATTTCTTGTCTTGGGAAAAAAGATTAAATTCAAAACTCATGGAAGAGGAAAAAAAATTTTTGTTTTCAAAATCCTGTCACTTTAATGACCCACTTAGTCCTGCTGGGTCATGTGAAATGCACGTCCTCAGGGGTCCCCTGGAAGAGGAGCGAGCCCCACTTCTTCCTGCCAGTCCAGAGACAGTACTTAAGATGCAGGCTCTTTGGGGGCTGGCAAAGACAGAATCACGGCCCAGGAAGTAAGAACCAGATTCCCTTTGGTTCTGAGATTGTGCCGAGTTACCTATCACTTCCGAAAACCTGCTCAGAAGCCACAGAGGAAAAGCCAGCAGCCAAACAGACTCTTAGTGATTTGGGGTTCTTGCTGTAGCCGCCTGGCCTACAGTATCTGGGGACGTGGCTGGCACCTGCCAACAGACACAAAAGCAAAGGGACACTCGTGCAATCACCTCACCTACCGAGGGCTTCAAATCCCTGAAGATAATTCCCTGGTTCCTCTATTTGTTTTGAACAACATAATTTTGGAAAGAAAAAATAAAACCAAACCAGGAACTGAGGAGTTCTACCCTTTCTGCTAACACTTAACCTAAAAGCTAGAAAGTGCCAAGCAGATGAGAACACTATCAGACGGAAGGACTGGTCAAGGGATCCTTGCTGCAGGTTTCAACACCCAACCCGGTAGATTCCGAATGGCAAACTGGACATTTCACAGGCAGAGACTGACACCCTGCCCTGGTTAGAGGGCATTAGGGCGCTGCCCAGATACAGGAGTAATCTCAAAAACCATGTGATCTTGGAACTAGAAGAGGCCTCACTGATCTCTATCAGCTCCTGAGACGAGGAATCTGAGGCCAGGAAAAGGCATGATTTAGCCAAGATCATTGAAAAAGTAATTTGTGGAGCTGCTATGAGAACTCAGTTTCCTGATGCTCAAGCAGTGTGACCTTGGTATCCAGACTTCGAGGAAGTAATATGTAGATTATATGTACATATATGCACACACACACATACACATATATACAGACATGTGTTTATCCATATGTGCATATATACATACAAACATGTATATGCACACACACATATATATATTTAGAAATTCCAATTCTAGACAAATAGAGGCTAATACTCCTGTTGCAGTTTTTAGTGGACTGGGCTTCATATGTAATTAACAATTTATAAAAATAACTTGGCTGAAGCATCTAGACATTTTCCATGAATGCTGTTTTAAGGCAGGTGCCATTCCCAGGTCCCTGCTGTTCCTTCATCCCTTCCCAGGCCAGGGGTGACTCCCACAAGAAGCTGGCAACGCCTCAGAGCCCTGTCGTGAAGCTGCTGTTGTTCTAATCACCACTGGGCTCTGGAGGAACCCTTCGTTAGTAATTAGTCAACAATTATTTATTGAGGAAAAATCAAAGTAGGGATTCGCTCTTTTTTTCAAGAGACCTTCAGAGCCACTAACGATTGGTGATTTACCGTCTAGACTCGTGGGTTCCTTTCGGCTACAGAGCTCACGGCGGCCTTGCCAACAGCAGAGGCAACCGCATTCCCCAGGAGCAGCGCCTCTCCCCAGCACTTCAGCAGCTGCCCCGCTGGCCAGAGAAGCCGGGTGAGGACTGAGAAGCAGGGCCACAGCAGTGCCCATCCTGGGGTGGTCTCCCAGGGAGTGTTCCTCCTCGTGAGAACTCATTGCTTCTTGTTTTCTTCTTCCAGAGACACGCCTCCTGGAAGGTATGCTTGAGTGCAGTCCTGCTCCATTCTCCCTGGTCTATATTTGTACAAGGGTAAAAATTTCAACCAGCTTGGATAACATACAAGTTGTATGATGTGCATGCAGATAAATCTGGCAGTGGTTGGTTAGGAACTGATTAACAGTGCAATCAACAGGCAATCTCCCAGAGTGGCCTATACCAACACCTTTTAAAGTGCCAAAGTTTGCAAAAACCATTCATTATATGAATGGCTTCAACATATGAAATTCCTTATACCTTGAAAAATGATTAGATTTTGTTTTTGTTTAAAAACTTTTTTAAAAATTCAAATTCAAAGTGGAAATAATGAGATTAGTTATCAAGAATTTGGGTATGCTAGTGTCCAGTATCTGGGAGCTTCAGCTATTCAATGAGAGCGAGGATGATGATGATGATAAAGGTGATGTTGGAAATGAAGCCTGACATTTTACACAGTAATGAGTCCACACCAGTCGCTAAGACAAGTGTCATTTCTTTTTTTTTTTGTTTTTTTTTTTGTTTTTTTTTTTTTTTTTTATTTAAGCTGTCTTTTATTTTATTTTATTTTATTTATTTATTTATTTATTTATTTATTTTTAACATCTTTATTGGGGTATAATTGCTTTACAATGGTGTGTTAGTTTCTGCTTTATAACAAAGTGAATCAGTCATACATAAACATATGTTCCCATATGTCTTCCCTGTTGCATCTCCCTCCCTCCCACCCTCCCCATCCCACCCCTCCAGGCTGTCACAAAGCACCGAGCCAATATCCCTGTGCCATGCGGCTACTTCCCACTAGCCAGCAATCCCACTACTGGGCATATACCCTGAGGAAACCAAAATTCAAAAAGAGTCATGTACCAAAATGTTCATTGCAGCTCTATTTACAATAGCCCGGAGATGGAAACAACCTAAGTGCCCATCATCGGATGAATGGATAAAGAAGATGTGGCACATATATACAATGGAATATTACTCAGCCATAAAAAGAAACGAAATTGAGCTATTTGTAATGAGGTGGATAGACCTAGAGTCTGTCATACAGAGTGAAGTAAGTCAGAAAGAAAAAGACAAATACCGTATGCTAACACATATATATGGAATTTAAGAAAAAAATGTCATGAAGAACCTAGGGGTAAAGCAGGAATAAAGACGCAGACCTCTTAGAGAACGGACTTGAGGTTATGGGGAGGGGGAAGGGTGAGCTGTGACAGGGCGAGAGAGAGTCATGGGCATATACACACTGACAAGTGTCATTTCTTAACTCATTTCTTTAACAACTTCTGGTCTCCCTATAACAAACCTTGCCTAAAGGAAACTACCTTTAGGTACTAGTTTTTGAGAAGGTCAAGTTTAGATGAGGATCTTTTTCAAAGTGTACGTAAAGTTTAGTGTTTGTTTACTATTTTCTTAGGCCTGATAACTGGTCTGGAATATCCATGATTTTCATCACAATATGTTGATAATACCTATGTTTTATAGAGCATTAACCACCCCTTAAAGGGTGGCTCCCTTTGGATAAGGAGAAGACAGTAACTTTACAGTGAAGCGAGCTGACAAACACGACCTCAACCAGGTTGAGGGCCAGCATCCACAGTCATAAATCACATTGGCAATATCACCCTTGATCTGATGTACGAAGACTAGGAGGTTCAGCAACAGCCAATCCCCCATCATGGAATTTTCCAAATATATTTCAACTTTCCCCAGTGGTATGTCTTTCTTTAACAGCTGAAATTCCTTTCTCTCCAAAGGCATCCTGCACCTCTGGAAACCTACTGACACTGAAGACCCAGCCTCCAGGCCACCGGCTCCACAGAGCCATCCTTGCTCTCAGAAAGAAGTCCCTATGTGGCCATCTGATCTAGGCCCATAACTCCTCCTCTTATGAAAACCTTATCTGATTCAGGCAGAGCCAAGCCCACCTCTCCCAAAGCATCCTCGTTACTCTTCACCTATGTATTTCACACGCTTCAGGAGACATATATTACAAGTAATCATGTGCTTCTTTGGACTGCAAAGTTCTTGAAAGCAGGGTTTATACCTATCTAATTTCTGCCAATTCAAACGTACTCATTCCAGTGAGGCCCTGTGACCTCCTGACAACATGAAGAAAGGATGATGACCCCATCACAAGAAGGAAAGCTCTGCTCACTAAAAATGTTCCCTGATTGAAATGATAACCAATAGTTTCAGAAATTCAAAGTGAAAATAAATAGCTCATACTTAAATCAAGTTTCCAGACATGATGAATTATAGAAAACAACATACACTGATGCTTAAGAAGATAGGGTGTTTTTACCCAATTTATGAGTATGCAAGTTATCGCTCTCAGTGACTGACCAGATAGGGCAGGAATGCTTTCCAAAACCATCATCTGCCTCAGGCCAGATGGGTAATAAGTCTAACGCTTAACACAGACTCACGCTCTCTCTATAATAATGAAGCCACAAGGAAGACTCTGATGAAGCTATTAAAACAGGATGCAAGAGACTAATCCATACACAAAAAACTACTTACCCACCTTCTCAGAAGATAATACAACTGCCAAACAAGCTCTACGTTATCATCTAACTCTGGATTTACTCCACCTATGAAGTAAGATAATTCAACTATATACCCTATAAGCTTCTCTCTCAACTTATAATTCTGAGTCTTTGTCTGAAAACAGTGAGTTTCTCTGAGGCATGCCTGGCTTGTTTATTAGGACAGACCAAGTAATTTTTCAACTCAAAACCCAGCTCATCTACATTTCTTTGTGCCCTAAGGTAACAACTGCTTTCCATCTTACTGAGCCACACAACAAAATTTAGACACTTAGAGTCTACTATCTTCTAGCCCATTTCAAATGAAAATAGTAACCTGAAAATCAGCAGTTTATCTAATATTGCATCCCACAGGTAAGAGAACATCAAGACATTTCACCAGAAGTAATCTAGCAGAATAATTTCTTAAAAAAGGAAGAGGAGAGAAAGAGATGAGGAGGAGGTGGGAGGAGGCGGGCCACGACGGATCTTATCGCAACCATTCTGGATGCTGCGTCCCGAACTAGCTCAGAAAGGCAGCAGGACTCAACTGGATGCCAGCCTTCCTCTTATGGATTACAATTCAAAGAAAAATCAACTGAAGTCCACAGTGTATTTCTATTTCCTTTTTTACATAATGTCCTTTTTCTGTTCCAGGACCCCGTCCGGGACACCATGTTACAATATGTCACCACATCTCCTTAGGCTCCCCTGGCTGTGACAAGTTTCTCAGACTTCCCTTGTTTTTGATGACCTCGGCGGTTCTGAGCAGGGCTGGTCAGGTATTTTGTTGAATTCCCCTTGACTGGGATTTGTCTGATTTTTTTCCCCTGTGTGATTAGAATGTATGTTTGGGTCTTGTGGAGGAAGACCATAAAAGCCCAGAGTCATCTCTGTCATGTCATATCAAAAGCCAGTGCTCTCAACATGCCTCATCACTGCCATCCTGCCCTGGCCGAGCTTGTGGCTGTCAGGTCTCTCCACCGTGAAGTTCCTCTTCCCCCTTCGTGTGCCACACACTTGGAAGGCAGGCAGTACGTATAGCCCCTCCCTAAGGAGTAAGGAGTTAGGCTCCATCCTTGGGGATGCAACATTTACATAAATTACTGATTACCTTTTGCAAATATGTGCAAGTTACTCATTAAAATATTATTTTTAGTGGTCAAGGTACCAAAATTTAAATTGTTATCATGTTCCTGAACATCAGTTTTCCCTAAAGGAAATAATAATATTAAAGGGCAATAGTTCACTGTAGCAAAAATTAAATAGCTCATTTGCAGGTGTCCTTGGCCCCTGAGCCTTTGGTGTCCAGACAGCCCACACACTCCCTTTCCAAATCAGACTTGAAGGTGAACTATCAACAGAAGAGGCCCCGTTTAAAGCCATGTTTGAAACTAAATGCTTGAAGTAGCACTAAAAATGTACAACTATTTTATTGAACATACATGGGCTTCCTGACTTAGAAAAACACATAAACAACTAATCTGTTACATTCTCAGTTATATACATTACCATGGTCTAATTTTCAATTTTGGCCATAATTTGTAATATTTTTACACGGGAATTATGTTTTTAAGTTCGAACACCTGATGTTGAGCTAACAGCTGGAATACAGAATGTATGTAATGCCTGCACGGTCTCTGACCCGTCCATCAGTCTATTGGCTTAATAACCATTCGTGTATGAGCGCCCACTGTGCACCAGGCTCAGGGAAGCAGAGAAAAATAAGGCAATTCTATGATCTATTCAAGCACAAGACAGACAAGTGGGATAATGGGATTAAATTCCAGCCATGTGACTAGAATAATTAGAAGAAATAAAACATCCTGGGGGTGAAAATGGGCTAGGCAGAGACATCCAGACAGAGCCTTGGACGGTGAGACTTACTCAGTAATTTGCCGTATGAATGGCAATTTCAGTGAACAAATACCAGATAGACTTACAAAAGGGACAGATCAGCTAACCTGACCTGCTCCCAGGTCAAGACCACATCATGAGAGCAGCCAGGACTGCCACCTGTCTTGACACCCAGGCTGTGGTTTTATGTTGAAGGACACTGCTGTCAGCAGGAGAAATGGAGTAGAGCCACTGTGTCTGAGCTGGTCAGGATCCAGATAATCAAGGTACCAGAGAACTGAAGATTAATCAATTTCCATGTTTTTAATAGTAATTGCCCCTGTTCTTGGTTCAGCTCACGGAACATAATGTTTCAGCTTCAGAAGAGGAAAAAGTGATGTTCAAACCATGCAAATAATTATTTTCGAAGACACAAATCCTTTTAATTTAAGATATTTCTAGGTCTGTAATTTAATTTACTTCTGTGTTAAGAGGCAGTTTGCAGACATATTTTAAGAGTGTCATTCTTTAAAATCCTGTCTCATATTTTCAGACGGTTTTCTGTCACTATAACCAGAGTCTAGACACCCAAATTAAGTACCGCAAACCCAGCAATGGCCAAAATGTCCTAGTGCCTTATATAGTGTGTACACAAGGTCATAAACACTTCAGTGTACAAATATTTTCAACATGCACAAAACAAGGGACCTTTATTTGTGGACAAAAATATTGATGTTGCTAAGTGATACTGAACAAATCACTAACTATAAGTCTTTTTTATTTACTTCCATCTATTTCCCACTCATAAACAATTTCAACACTGTTCCAAGTCTTAGACTTAACTAGAACACCACACTTACTAAAAATATAAAATAACAAAATACCAACCTTTTATCATTTTTCAATCCTTTCTTAAGAATATTTTAAGAATGGGTGAATTCTCAACTAATCTACATAATAAAGTAAATGAAACAAATAAAATGATTATGGTTAGTTTCAACCTAACTCCATGTCCTTTTGGCACAGCAAACTCTTACTTTTTCTTAACAAGAGAGAAATAAATTCAGGGAAAGAAAACCCACAGGGCAATACCACCAGCTTTGACTTATGCCAGCATCAAATCCCTCCACAGATCCATTACAGGTTCCAGATCTTCGTTTCCATCCATCAAAATTTGCATAACACAAATCAGGTGAAGCTTTTCTTTTGCTGGCTTTTGCTTTCTTACAGAAATTAAACAATTCTGTGGGTGAAGTCATCCCCTGTTAATGAGCAGAGTCTCTGCTCAGGGCTGTGTTTTTAGCTCCTCGCAAAGCCATGCTTTACTCTCCACAGAACCAGCACAACATTCTGTTGGAACCTTTTATGTGGTCTTTCTCACTTTCTGATGTAAACTGTTCTCAAGTCTTACATTAAGTAGATAATAAGCCCTCTGAAGGCAGCAATGGTGTCTGATTTCTCTTTGTGGACATGGCCAACAGTCCCAAGGGAAGGTCTGAATAATGAAGAGGTGCTGGTTGGATGACGGCAACAGTTCAGAACTACCCACGAGGCAGGTCATAGCATCTCCATCCTACAGGGTAAACACAGCCCAGAGAAATTAAGAAACTTGCCCACGTTCTCTGGCTTCTCAAGGGCAGGGCCCAAATTTGAACTTAGTTTTGCTTGATAGCAAAATTGCCTTCTTGACCACCCTGCTGATGGCTCCACTGGAAAAACCCAAAAAGCAAGAACTAGAAAAGCTGGGAGCTGTGAAAGTCCACAGGCTAACCCATGACAGCCCTGCCTGACCAGGGCACTGTCAGCACCCGCACCCCGGCTGACCTGGACGCCCTCGCCCTCCTAAGTTTGTCCCCCGGGGCTTCACAGAGCCTCGCGGCCACAGCCTTTGAATGTGTCACTCTTCCAGCCCAAATACTCAGACTCAGTTCCCTTTGCTTAGATGCGTAAAAACACAATTATGTATTTGTTCCTCAGTTTAAATACCTCTCTGTGAGTAAAATAAATTCAACAGAACCACTGGTCTTTTTGAATTTTACTCACAAAATCCCCTGCCCTTTGGCGCCCTGGCCAGACATACCCCCAGCACCTCCCAGGAGCTGCATCTCAGCCTGTGCCGGCTCCCCATCCAGTGCTGATTCCTCCACCGTGTGACTTTCACTGCTTCTGAGAGATGAAGACAGCTGTTATCATTATGGTTTTAGCCTAAACAAAACTCCAACTTCTTATTATAAATGTTTAATAAAATCAACAGGGCATTAAAAACTGCCAGCAGGGACCTTAGCGAATTAGAGGCTTGCATGGTGCCTCCCTCTGTGCCTTGATGCAAATGTTTCTTATCTAGACTCAGCTTCTCTGAGGCACCACCGTGCTCTCCCATCCAGGCACCCCCCAAATGTGACTGCCTCAGCACCACTTTACAACGACAGTGAAATTCAACTAGGCGGCTGCTTGCTTTGGGGGAAATTCAGGAAGTTGCTTTAAGACTGGAAATGCTTACGAGAGCCCCAACTGGGGAAGAAGAAAGGGGAGCATGCAGTACTCCCTCCACGATGCCATCTAGGACTTATCACAGACTAACTGCTAGACATTGATGGATTTTCCAACAAGTTTAAAACTGTTCTCATCCTCGAGTAGCTTCTGCAGAAAGTTAATTTTTCAGATAGTTGTAGTTTTCAAAGACCGGAATATGTAATTCCAACTTTAAGGTATAAAGAACCATGTGTTCTAAATGGATGCTACTCAAATAAACAATGGATTGCATTTTCACCAAAGTTCACCAAGCCCCTCCCCAACTTTTACTTCTGAGGAGCAGCGTGGCTCCGTCCAGGCCCAGCAATTTAGACTCTGGGCCAGGACTGAGGGTGCGCGGGGCTGGGCTTGGTCCCATGGCGACTCCCAGCGCGCGCGCGTCTGTGCGCGCGCACGTGGGCCGGCGTCTTCGGCCGGCCTCGTCCTCGCCTCCCTGGGCACCCACCCCATGTCAGGGCTGCGCTGGTTCCCGTCACAGAGGTTTCCTTAACTACCGTCCCAGCAGCCCTGCTGGAGGTAGTCGTTAGGTTGTTGAAGAAACTGTGGCTCAGAAATGTTAACTGACTTCCCTAAGGGTGCAAAGCTGATGATAAAGGGTCGCGTTTGGATTTGAACCAGGGTCTGGCTGACCCCACAGGCTGCCTCTCACTCACCAACAAATTCCAGGTGACTCCACCAATCCAGCTCTGAGACCTGATGTAACACAGACCAAGAGGGTCAAGGCACAAAGGCAGCTTATAAATGCTCATCAAGGGATGGGACACTAAGTTTAACAATAATGCAAAAGTGCAAATTCTCTCCAGTTGAAAAAGGTCTCTTTCTTCAGTCTGTTAAGCCTCCTTCAAGGTCCTCAGACCTTTTAGACCCTTTAACCACCCACGTCCCTGGCCCCTGGCCCCACCCGCCCACATTCAGTAAACAAAAGCACTGCTGCACATGGTCGGTCCAGGGGCTCAGGAGCAAATGGATAAAACCCTAAGGAAAGAGCCAGATGATCTTGGAATTCACATGGCTCCGCACCCAGAAGGCTCCCAGCTGCTGGGAGTGTGCCTAACAGGAGAAGGCTGCAGAGGCAGGTGGAGGTATTTTAAGAGCAGGTGCCCAAGGCCTTCAGCTCCAGCCTGACTCAGACCTGTGCTTGTCTCGGGAGGGCACCAGGACACAGGAATCTGCTGCTCGCCTGCACACTTGTACCCTCATCCGACAGCTTCCAAGGGGGGACTGAGATTTAACTGGTAGGACTGAATAGGAAGAGCCACACTCAATAAACCTGCAAGGAACATAGACGCATGATCCCTGACCTGCCTCCATGAGCACCCTCCCAGCACAGCAGGGGTGCCCTATCATCCAGGTAACGGTCCTGATCCATCGAGAAGTGATTCTCCCTTAACACCTGGGCAACCAGGCTAAATGGAAAGGGGAACAACATCAGGAGGGACTCAGAGCGGGTACGGGCAAAGAAAAGGGAGGCACCTTCTATGCCTTGGAGCTTGGACGCACGAGAGGCCTCTCTCTTTGCAAACACAGAGAACCAGCAGATCTGTGCTCGAACCAGCCTCACTGGCCAAAGGAAAACTCGAGGGAGAGGTTTTGTTTAAAAACACCAAGGACTCACAAGAAAGAGCAACACGAGAAGGAGGATGGAAGGGGTTTTGTGTTTCTGGAGCAGAACGCCTACCCTCACCCCCACCCCAGCTGTTCCTGAGGCTGCCACGGAGAGCACAGGTCTGGAGGGAGACGGTGCCAGGATCGTCCTAGACACCGTGGAGACCGAGGAGGAACCAGCCGGTTCTGCCTGCAGGGTCAGGGACAGTGTTGCCAAGGACGGGACCCGATCCCATTGGGGGAAAGAGGTGCATGGGGTGGAGGGGAGGCGCCTGGGAAGCAAGTGGACAAGAGGGAGCAAGGGAGGTGGTGCTGTGGATGGCAAGGCCTGGTCCAAAGTGGTTGTTAAAGAACTTCTCCACGAAATACACTGGCTCACGTTCTGAATCAAACAACTTTTTAAACCACTAACTGAATCCCCAATGTAAACCACACAACATCCATTCTGTGAGTAGAGCCTCACTACTGTTGGAGGTAGGATTTGAGATAAATTATTTTTTCACATTATATTGCATATGCTAAACTTCTCAAAGCAGACGAGGTCCAAAGGTAGCGCACACTTTACAGACTGAGAGCATTTCCAGGCACTATGCTGGTGGGAGAGTGTCCTGAGACACCTCAGCTGCAGCAGCGCCCAGTGTCAATTGGAAACACGCTGGCCACTGGGCACTTCCAGTGGGAAACATCAGTGCAGGTCTCCGTGAGCTCATATCTCAGAGGAAGCCAGGCACTCCCACCACCTGAAAAAGCCACCACCCACGTTTGGTGGTTATTCTTCCTCACATCTCTGTGCACACTTGTGTGCACACACACTTTTACATAAGAGATCAAAGGGCTCTTGCTGCCTTTTTTTTTTTCCACTCAACAATCTGTGCTGAATCTCTTTCTGTAATTTCCTAAACCAAGTCCCCATTGTTGGCACTGGTGTGTGAATATGAGTTCTCAGTAATTTAAAGGGAACCATTTTAAACTGTTATAACAAGCACCATTAAATATTTATCTTTTTGCACTGGTCTAAACTGCATATTTTACATTTTGCTACACCTTTCCCCAAATCTTCAAAAATGGCAGCCCCAGTTTATACCCTGGTGGGAATGCCTGTTGGGTCAGGTTGGTCCTGCAGGTGAGGGAGAGACCTCGGCTCCCTGCCTTTGGAGGGGGACCCCAAGGGGCAAGCCCGTCACAGAGAGTGGACAGTGAAGACCCCGTGCATCTCACGCCTTCCACCCCATGCACAGGCGCCTTCCACCCCATGCACAGGCGGCAGCAGCGCCCACGAACAGGAGCCGGCACTGCCTCTGCCCCGTCCCCAGGTGGGAGCGTCAACAGACTTGACGGAACCAGAGTGGGCAAATCTCCCGGCAGCCCCGGAGTAAGAGCAAACACCGTGCTGAGACACAGACAGAGACTCCCATCTTAGATCCTTCTCCTGACACACTGTAACTAAGAACATTAACAACATGTGCAGTTTCCTTCAAATTACCTTTCCTACTGCTCCTTACAGTCTGAAGCGATTTACAATGTTCCCAAGAATCATACTGGTTTAGTTCCAGCCAGCAGCTGTTGAAGCCCAGCTGTAGAAGCCCCACTGAACTTTCAGAAAGCTGTAAATATATTTAACAACCCACAGCATAAACACATCTCCAGCCCCCAACCAGGACTGAATCTCTTTCAGAAACTGTTACTTAGGAACATACATGAAGGAAAAAAGACTCTATGGGACACGTCTGGAATGCCGATTTCTTCCAGAAAAAATACAAGTCCCAGTTCCCCTTACCCTGCCCTTAACAGATGCAGACATCTGCAAGCATGAGTGCCCTTACACACACTAAGTTTATTCAATGTCCACTTAATTTTAGATACAGATCTGCTTTACCTTAGAGATTAAACAAAGAATTATGGAGTTCTCAGTTTCTTGGCCCAGGGCTCTTACCAGTTTTTCTTTAACTTATATCTTTTAACAAAAAATAAATACAGATAAATCAGAAAGATCTGGTGCAAAAACCAAAAAATCAAACCAAACCAAACCAAACCAAAAAACCAACCCTGTTTTACGTAACCTCCACTGGTAGCTGGTCGTGTAATTTTCAATTGTGTTTTTCTTATTTCCTTGTTCTTGGGCCAGAAAAAACCCTAGCATGTTGATGCCTGCCATTCGGTCTTCCCACACCCCTCAGGGATGTCAGGGCCTCCAGAGCTGTCCCAGTGGGCCTGGCCGTGGTTTTCAAGGGCCCAGTAGGCCACAGCTAAGCCCAGGGCACAGCCGCCTGGCCTCATATCAGGACATCTGTCTACCATCTCAGCACCTATTCTTCCTCTCCAGTAGGACACTGATTATACTTCCTTTTCACGCACCTGAGATTGTCTTTTTGAAATAAGAATTATATTTAGAGTGTGGACTCTTTACCTGTTGCATGCACTTAAATCCAGGACATGACTAAGCAAACACGCAAATATTAATCCTGATGTTAGTCCCATAAATCTCTGATGTAACTTCTTTCCTCCAACAAGACACAGCGATCACAATATCTAATTCATGTGTTATTCCTATTTGGGCAAAAAAGAAAATGCAAATACTCTAACAGTGATGAATACTGAAATAGGTGGAGGTGGGAGAGGTAGTATAGATTGTCTTTAAAGAGGTGAACTGGGGTGGAAAATAATCTCTGTTTATCTGCAGCACACACAGAGCTTTCTACAGTGAAGGACGCTGAGTCAGAAGAGCTCGAGTCTGCGTTTCCTGTTGGCAAAACTCAAGCTTCTTCAAGCTCTGGTCCCTCCCTTGAGTAGCTCTATTTCTATGCCAATAAAACAAGATGAAATTGAACTGCATTTAGTGACTGAAAAACTACTCTACTAAACTTCCTCCTTCAGCTCCTCATTCCTCAGACAGGCCCCCAGCTGCTCATGGTGTGGTCTCCACATGCACTCAGGACCCCAAATCCCTCCAGAGGCCTCAAAATAAAGTGCTGCTAGGAAGGCATTACGAAGGCTTTCACTACTCCAACAGACCTGTAAGAGTAATCTACCTTGAGAAAAAATGTGGCAGGAACCACTTGAGCTTTTTTTTCCCCTTTGTGATCAGGGGAGGAGAATTAAAACCAAAGCAAAGTTACACCAAAGGAAACTGAATTTCTCATTAAGAACCTCAATGTACCTTTTAGGGACAAATAAGGAAAAGATGAGTCATCACGCCTTCAAAGGCTTCATTAAGTGGATAAACTCTACGGCCCTGAACACTAACCAGAGCCAAATTTCCCTAAAGAAAGCTTTTCACGGTCACAACAAGAGTCAAAGAAAGAAATCAGAAATTTAAATGACACCCTTCACATAAAAAAAAATCTATGAATGGAAAGCTGTCTTTTGCTCCCATTTACACTATACTGTCCCACTCTTTAAAATAATTCTTTAATGGTGCTTGGTAATCTGCACAACTACCCACATACATGAATTTGGTTTGAGATAAATACAAATGTATTCTTATCCTCACTTCACAGGTGAAGAAATCAAGGATCAAGAGTATGATCAAGATTACACATACTATATTTATCCTGGATTGCAGCAACCAGGATGCCTGATGAACTTGGTCCAGAAAACCCTGACATGGGCTTCCCTGGTGGCACAGTGGTTAAGAATCTGCCTGCCAATACAGGGGACACAGGTTCGAGTCCTGGACCGGGCAGATCCCACATGCTGCGGAGCAACTAAGCCCGTGTGTCACAACTACTGAGCCTGCACTCTAGAGCCCGTGAGCCACAACTACTGAGCCCGCGTGCCCAGAGCCCGTGCTCCGCAACAAGAGAAGACACCTCAATGAGAAGCCCGCGCACTGCAATGAAGAGTAGCCCCTGCTCGCCATGACTAGAGAAAGCCCGCTCACAGCAACAGAGACCCAGTGCAGCCAAAAATAAACAAATAAAAATAAATAAATAAAGTTATTTTAAAAAAGAAAAAGAAAAAAAGAATACCCTGACCAAAATGCCGGTTCTCACTTCCCTCAGTTTCCAGGCAGTTTCTCAGTCTCCATTCCCATAAGACACTTTTCACTTTTCTCCATACCCCATCTAATTCTTTAACCAAATATCACAAATAAACAACAGCTTCAAGTAAATCGACTGAAAAGATATACAACACAAATAGTGAGAAGGCTGGAAGGACAATGTTAATATCAAATACATGGACTCCATGACAAAAAGTATCATCAGAGATAAAAAGGGAAATTTCACTATGATAAAAGGTCAATTCATCAGGAGAACACAGCAATCATAAATGTGTATGCAGCTCAAAAAAGAAAAACAAAACACACAAAGCAAAAACAGAATCAAAGGGAGAGAGAGATGATTCCAACTATCATTAAAATAAGGTTTTAATCCTTCCTCTCACCAGTCACTGGGACAACTTGGAGACCAGCATACTTCTTCTATAAAGGACCAGACAGTAAATATCATAGGCTTTCTGGGCCATACAGTCTCTGTCACTATTTAACTCAGCTTTGGTAGTGCAAAAGCAGCCAGAGATGATATATAAAAAAATGAGTGTAGCTGTATTCCAATAAAACTTTATTTATAAAAATAGGCAGCAGGATACATGTAGCCCTGTAGTTTTCTTACTCCTAAACTAATACTAATACTAATAATAAAAATGAGAAGACGAAGGAGAAGAAGAAGAAGAAAATTGCAAATACATAAAAGATCTGAAAAACACTATCAGCTACCAGGATTTTTTTTTTTTTTTTTTTTTTGCGGTATGCAGGCCTCTCCCATTGCGGAGCACGTGCTCCAGATGCGCAGGCTCAGTGGCCACGGCTCACGGGCCCAGTCGCTCCGCGGCATGTGGGATCTTCCCAGACCGGGGCACGAACCCGTGTCCCCTTCATTGGCAGGCAGACTCTCAACCACTGCGCCACCAGGGAAGCCCCCGCCAGGACTTTTAAAGACATTAAAACTGCATAATAGACATTCTTTTCAAGTATATGTGGAAAGACCATATGCTAGGCCTAAAAACAAGTAGCAATTAATTTTAAACACCAAAGTCATACAAAATACACTGTCTGAACACAATGGAATTAAATTTGAAGTTAACAACATTAAGATACTAGGAAAGCCCCAAATATTCGGAAATTGAACAATTTATTTCTAAGTAATCCATGGGTCAAAGAAGAGATCATGAGGGAAATTAGAAGATATTCTGAAATGAATAATAATAAAAATAAAACATTTCAAAATTTGTGGGATACAGCTAAAGCAGTACTTACAGGCGTATCTATAGCTTTAAATGCTTATATTAGAAAAGAAGATATAGGGCTTCCGGGAAGATGGCGGAAGAGTAAGACGCGGAGATCACCTTCCTCCCCACAGATACACCAGAATTACATCTACACGTGGAACAACTCCTACAGAACACCTACTGAATGCTGGCAGAAGACCTCAGACCTCCCAAAAGGCAAGAAACTCCCCACGTACCTGGTCTGAGCTCTGTGGATGAAAGGCTCCTGGTGCTTCAGCCAAGAGTCAGTACTGTGCCTCTGAGGTGGGAGAGCCAACTTCAGGACACTGGTCAACAAGAGAACGCCCTGCTCCACATAATATCAAACGGCGAAAATCTCCCAGAGATCTCCATCTCAACGCCAGCACCCAGCTTCACTCAACGACCAGCAAGCTACAGTGCTGGACACCCTATGCCGAACAACTAGCAAAACAGGAACACAACGCCACCCATTAGCAGAGAGGCTGCCTAAAATCATAAGTCCACAGACACCCCAAAACACACCACGAGACGTGGACCTGCCCACCAGAGAGACAAGATCCAGCCTCATCCACCAGAACACAGGCACCAGTCCCCTCCACCAGGAAGACTACAAAACCCACTGAACCAACCTTAGCCACTGGACACAGAGACACCAAAAACAATGGGAACAACAAACCTGCAGGCTGCAAAAAGAAGACCCCAAACACAGTAAGATAAGCAAAATGAAAAGACAGAAAAACACACAGCAGATGAAGGAGCAAGATAAAAACCCACCAGACCTAACAAATGAAGAGGAAATAGGCAGTCTACCTGAAAAAGAATTCAGAATAATGATAGTAAAGATGATCCAAAATCTTGGAAATAGAATAGACAAAATGCAAGAAACATTTAACAAGGACCTAGAAGAACTAAAGATGAAACAAACAACGATGGACAACACAATAAATGAAATGAAAAATACTCTAGATGGGATCAATAGCAGAATAACTGAGGCGGAAGAACGGATAAGTGATCTGGAAGATAAAATAATGGAAATAACCACTGCAGAGCAGAATAAAGGAAAAAGAATGAAAAGAACAGAGGACAGTCTCAGAGACCTCTGGGACAACATTAAACGCACCAACATTCGAATTATAGGGGTTCCAGAAGAAGAAGAGAAAAAGAAAGGGACTGGGAAAATATTTGAAGAGATTATAGTTGAAGACTTCCCTAATATGGGACAGAAAAGAGTTAATCAAGTCCAGGAAGCACAGAGAGTCCCATACAGGATAAATCCAAGGAGAAACACGCCAAGACACATATTAATCAAACTATCAAAAATTAAATACAAAGAAAGCATATTAAAAGCAGCAAGGGAAAAACAACAAATAACACACAAGGGAATCCCCATAAGGTTAACAGCTGATCTTTCAGCAGAAACTCTGCAAGCCAGAAGGGACTGGCAGGACATATGGAAAGTGTTGAAGGAGAAAAACCTGCAACCAAGATTACTCTACCCTGCAAGGATCTCATTCAGATTTGATGGAGAAATTAAAACCTTTACAGACAAGCAAAAGCTGAGAGAGTTCAGCACCACCAAACCAGCTTTACAACAAATGCTAAAGAAACTTCTGTAGGCAAGAAACACAAGAGAAGGAAAACACCTACAATAACGAACACAAAACAATTAAGAAAATGGGAATAGGAACATATGTATCGATAATTACCTTAAACGTAAATGGACTAAATGCTCCCACCAAAAGACACAGATCGGCTGAATGGATACAGAAACAAGACCCATATGTATGCTGTCTACAAGAGACTCACTTCAGACCTAGAGACACATACAGACAGAAAGTAAGGGGATGGAAAAAGATATTCCATGCAAATGGAAACCAAAAGAAAGCTGGAGTAGCAATTCTCATATCAGACAAAATAGACTTTAAAATAAAGACTATTAGAAGAGACAAAGAAGGACACTACATAATGATCAAGGGATCGATCCAAGAAGAAGATATAACAATTGTAAATATTTATGCACCCAACATACGATCACCTCAATACATAAGGCAAATACTAACAGCCATAAAGGGGAAACTGACAGTAACACATTCATAGTAGGGGACTTTAACACCCCACTTTCACCAATGGACAGATCATCCAAAATGAAAATAAATAAGGAAACACAAGCTTTAAATGATACATTAAACAAGATGACTTAATTGATATTTATAGGACACTCCATCCAAAAACAACAGAATACACATTTTTCTCAACTGCTCATGGAACATTCTCCAGGAGAGATCATATCTTGGGTCACAAATCAAGCCTTGGTAAATTTAAGAAAATTGAAATCGTATCAAGTATCTTTTCTGACCATAGCTATGAGACTAGATATCAATTACAGGAAAAGATCTGTAAAAAATACAAACACATGGAGGCTAAATAATACACTGCTTAATAATGAAGTGATCACTGAAGAAATCAAAGAGGAAATAAAAAAATACCTAGAAACAAATGACAATGGAGACATGACGACCCAAAACCTATGGGATGCAGCAAAAGCAGTTCTAAGAGGGAAGTTTATAGCAATACAAGCCCACCTTAAGAAACAGGAAACATCTCGAATAAACAACTTAAACTTGGGCCTAAAGCAATTAGAGAAAGAAGAATAAAAAACCCCCAAAGTTAGCAGAAGGAAAGAAATCATAAAAATCAGATCAGAAATAAATGAAAAAGAAATGAAGGAAACGATAGCAAACATCAATAAAACTAAAAGCTGGTTCTTTGACAAGATAAACAAAATAGATAAACCATTAGCCAGACTCATCAAGAAAAAAAGGGAGAAGACTCAAATCAATAGAATTAGAAATGAAAAAGGAGAAGTAACAACTGACACTGCAGAAATACAAAAGATCATGAGAGATTACTACAAGCAACTCTATGCCAATAAAATGGACAACCTGGAAGAAATGGACAAATTCTTAGAAATACACAACCTGCAAAGACTGAATCGGGAAGAAAAAGAAAATATGAACAGACCAATCACAAGCACTGAAATTGAAGCTGTGATTAAAAATCTTCCAACAAACAAAAGCCCAGGACTAGATGGCTTCACAGGCGAATTCTATCAAACATTTAGAGAAGAGCTATCACCTATCCTTCTCAAACTCTTCCAAAATACAGCAGAGGGAGTAACACTCCCAAATTCATTCTATGAGGCCACCATCACCTTGATACCAAAACCAGACAAGGATGTCACAAAGAAAGAAAACTAAAGGCCAATATCACTGATGAACATAGATGCAAAAATCCTCAACAAAATACTAGCAAACAGAATCCAACAGCACATTAAAAGGATCATACACCATGATCAACTGGGGTTTATTCCAGGAATGCAAGGATTCTTCAACAGACGCAAATCAATGAATGTGATAAACCATATTAACAAATTGAACGAGAAAAACCATATGATCATCTCAATAGATGCAGTGAAAGCTCTTGACAAAATTCAACACCCATTTATGATAAAAACGCTGCAGAAAGTAGGCATAGAGGGAACTTTCCTCAACATAATGAAGGCCATATATGACAAACCCACAGCCAACATCATCCTCAATGGTGAAAAACTGAAAGCATTTCCACTAAGATCAGGAACAAGACAAGGTTGCCCACTCTCACCATTCTTATTCAACATAGTTTTGGAAGTTTTAGCCACAGCAATCAGAGAAGAAAAGGAAATAAAAGGAATCCAAATCGGAAAAGAAGAAGTAAAGCTGTCACTGTTTGCAGATGACATGATACTATACACAGAAAAGCCTAAAGATGCTACAAGAAAACTACTATAGCTAATCAATGAATCTGGTAAAGTTGCAGGATACAAAATTAATGCACAGAAATCTCTGGCATTCCTATACACTAATGATGAAAAATCTGAAAGTGAAATCAAGAAAACACTCCCATTTACCATTGCAACAAAAAGAATAAAATATCT
Organism: Aethalodelphis obliquidens; assembly: GCF_003676395.1. Taxonomy (NCBI): domain Eukaryota; kingdom Metazoa; phylum Chordata; class Mammalia; order Artiodactyla; family Delphinidae; genus Aethalodelphis; species Aethalodelphis obliquidens. The sequence continues at coordinate 2,807,378 of NW_020838007.1, forward strand.
AGGAATAAACCTACCTAAGGAGACAAAAGACCTGTATGCAGAAAACTATAAGACACTGATGAAAGAAATTAAAGATGATACAAACAAATGGAGAGATATACCATGTTCTTGGATTGGAAGAATCAACATTGTGAAAATGACTCTACTACCCAAAGCAATCTACAGATTCAATGTAATCCCTATCAAACTACCACTGGCATTTTTCACAGAACTAGAACAAAAAAAATTCACAATTTGTATGGAAACACAAAGACCCCAAATAGCCAAAGCAATCTTGAGAACGAAAAACGGAGCTGGAGGAATCAGGCTCCCTGACTTCAGACTATACTACAAAGCTACAGTAATCAAGACAGTATGGTACTGGCACAAAAACAGAAAGATCAATGGAACAGGATAGAGAGCCCAGCGATAACCCCACGCACTTATGGTCACCTTATCTTTGATAAAGGAGGCAGGAATGTACAGTGGAGAAAGGACAGCCTCTTCAATAAGTGGTGCTGGGAAAACTGGACAGCTACATGTAAAAGTATGAGATTAGATCACTCCCTAACACCATACACAAAAATAAGCTCAAAACGGATTAAAGACCTAAATGTAAGGCCAGAAACTATCAAACTCTTAGAGGAAAACATAGGCAGAACACTCTATGACATAAATCACAGCAAGATCCTTTTTGACCCACCTCCTAGAGAAATGGAAATAAAAACAAAAATAAACAAATGGGACCTAATGAAACTTCAAAGCTTTTGCACAGCAAAGGAAACCATAAACAAGACCAAAAGACAACCCTCAGAATGGGAGAAAATATTTGCAAATGAAGCAACTGACAAAGGATTAATTTCCAAAATTTACAAGCAGCTCATGCAGCTCAATAAAAAAAAACAAACAACCCAATCCAAAAATGGGCAGAAGACCTAAATAGACATTTCTCCAAAGAAGATATACAGACTGCCAACAAGCACATGAAAGAATGCTCAACATCATTAATCATTAGAGAAATGCAAATCAAAACTACAATGAGATATCATCTCACACCAGTCAGAATGGCCATCATCAAAAAATCTAGAAACAGTAAATGCTGGAGACAGTGTGGAGAAAAGGGAACACTCTTGCACTGCTGGTGGGAATGTGAATTGGTACAGCCACCATGGAGAACAGTATGGAGGTTCCTTAAAAAACTACAAATAGAACTACCATATGACCCAGCAATCCCACTACTGTGCATATACCCTGAGAAAACCATAATTCAAAAAGAGTCATGTACCAAAATGTTCATTGCAGCTCTATTTACAATAGCCCGGAGATGGAAACAACCTAAGTGCCCATCTTCGGATGAATGGATAAAGAAGATGTGGCACATATATGCAATGGAATATTACTCAGCCATAAAAAGAAACGAAATTGAGCTATTTGTAATGAGGTGGATAGACCTAGAGTCTGTCATACAGAGTGAAGTAAGTCAGAAAGAGAGAGACAAATACTGTATGTTAACACATATATATGGAATTTAAGAAAAAAAGAATGTCATGAAGAACCTAGGGGTAAGACAGGAATAAGGACACAGACCTACTAGAGAATGGACTTGAGGATATAGGGAGGGGGAAGGGTGAGCTGTGACAAAGCGAGAGAGAGGCATGAACATATATACACTACCAAACGTAAGGTAGATAGCTAGTGGGAAGCAGCCGTATAGCACAGGGAGATCAGCTCGGTGCTTTGTGATCGCCTGGAGGGGTGGGATAGGGAGGGTGGGAGGGAGGGAGACGCAAGAGGGAAGAGATATGGGAACATATGTATATGTATAACTGATTCACTTTGTTATAAAGCAGAAACTAGCATACAATTATAAAGCAATCATACCCCAATAAAGATGTTTAAAAAAATGGAAAAAAAAGAAGATATAAAAATAATAATCTGAGTTCACACTTAAAAAATCAGAAAAAGAACAAACTAAATCCAAAGTAAGTAAATGGAAGGAAATAATAAAGATAAGAAGTGAATCAATGAAATAAAAACCAGAAAATTATGAAGAGAAAAGCTGGTTATTTGACAAGTTCAATAAAATTATTTATTTATTTATGGCTGCGTTGGATCTTCATTGCTGCATGCGGGTTTTTCTCTAGTTGTGGCGAGCAGGGGCTACTCTTTGTTGCGGTGTGCGGGCTTCTCTTGTTGCGGAGCACGGACTCTAGGCACGCAGGTTTCAGTAGTTGTGGCTCGCAGGCTCTGGAGCGCAGGCTCAGTAGTTGTGGCACACGGGCTTAGTTGCTCCGCGGCATGTGGGATCTTCCCGGACCAGGGCTTGAACCCGTGTCCCCTGCATTGGCAGGCGGATTCTTAACCATGCGCCACCAGGGAAGTCCCAAGTTCAATAAAACTGATAAACCTTTAGCTAGACTGGTCAAGAAGACAGAAGACACAAATTACCAATATTTGGAATTAAAGAGGAAATACCACTAACAGATCTTACAAATATTGAAAGGATAATATGAAACACTATGAACAATTCTGTGCCAATAAATTTGACAATGTAGATGAAAAGGGACAAATTTCTTGAATGACACATGAATGCAAGAAAGAACAGAAAAAACGAAGAGCCCTACATCAATTAAATAATTTGAATATGTAATTAAATATCTTTCTCCCTTCCTCCCTCCCTCCCTCTCTCTCTCTCCTTTTCTCTCTCTCCCCTTCCCTCCTTCCCTCCCTTCCCCCCTTCCCTCATCCCGCCCTCCCTCTTCAGGCCCCAGATGGCTTCTCTGATGAGTTCTATCAAATATTTAAAGAAGAAACAATACCAACCACACACAAATTATTGCAGAAAAAAGAGGAGGGATCATTTCTCATATCATTTATGAGGCCAATATTAGTGTAATACAAAACCTGATAAAGACATCACAAAAAAAGGAAAATGATAGGTCAATTTTTCTCATGAACCCAGATGCAAAAATCCTTGACAAAATATTAGCAAATAGAATCCAACAATATATAAAAAGAATACTACACCTGCCGAAATGGTTTTTTTTTTTTTTACATCTTTATTGGAGTATAATTGCTTTATAATGGTGTGTTAGTTTCTGCTTTATAACAAAGTGCCAAACGGGGTTTATCCCAAGAATGGGAGGTTGATTTAACATCTGAAAATCAATGTAATTAATCACATTTATAGAATAACATTTTTTAAACCGTATGACCATTTCAATAGATGCAGAAAAAGTATGTGACATATTTCAACATCCATACATGATTAAAAAACAAAATAAACTCCCAGCAAAGTAGAAATAGAAGGGAATTTCCTCAACCTGATTAAAAGTGTCTAGAAAAAACATACAGCTAATATTTTATATTCAGTTGTGAAAGGTTCAGTGCTTTCTACCTAAGATTTGGAATAAGGTAAGGATGTCCTTTTTTTATTTTAACCACTGTCATTCATCATTGTACTGAAGATCTGGCCAGTGTGATAAGGCAAGAGAAAGAATGGGAAGCATATAGGTTGGAAAGAAAGAAGTAAAATAGCCTCTCTGAGCACATGATATAACTTTGTACAGAGAAAACTCTACAGAATCCACCAAAGTGATGCTAGAACAAACAAATGAATTTACCAAGTCCCAGGGTATAAGGTTAATGTACAAAAATCTATTGTATTTCTTTAAACTAGCAATACTGACTTTAGAAATGAAAATTTTAAAACAATTCCATTTACAATAGCATAAAATATTCCTAGGAGTAAATTTAATGAATGACCTGTATGCTGAAAACTTTACATAGGAAAATCAAAGTAGACCTCATAATATGGAGAGATATACAATGCTAACAGACTGGAAGATTCAATATTATTAAGATAGCGATTCTTCCCCAATTAATATTTAAATTCAGTCAATTACAATTAAAATCCTAGCATGCTTTTTCGAACAGATTGACAAACTCAGTTGAAAATTTATATGGAAAGGAAAAGGACCTAAAGCCAAAAGCATCGTGAAAAAGGGTAAGGTTGGAGGACTTGTACTACCTAATTTCAAGAGGACTTATAAAGCTGCAGTAGTCAAGAAAGTGTATTTAGTGTCAGAATAGATATACAGATCAATGGAACAGAATAGCGTGTCCAAAAAAAGACCCATCCTTATATGGCCTACTGAGCTTCAATAAAGGTGCCATGGTTTTTCAATGGGGCAAAGACAGACTCTTCAAATGGAAATGTATGGATAAAAGTGAATTTGACTCTTACACCACACACACAGATTAACTCAGTAGGGATCATGGAACTAAACACAAGAGCCAAGACTATTAAACTTATAGAAGAAAATATAGAAGAGAACCTTTGTGACGTTAGGTTAGGCAAATATTTCTTACATAAGCCACAAAAACTACAACCTGTATTTTAAAAATTATAAGATAGACTTCATAAAAATTAAACTCTGCTCTTTGAAACACAGCTAAGAAAACAAAAAGCCAAGCCACAGCCTAGGAGAGACTATTTGCAAAATATATTTTTGACAAAAGCTTATATACAGAGCATATACAGGTGTCTTACAAATCAATAAAAAAGCAAACAACCCAAATAAAAATGAGCAAAAGATTTTAACAGACACGTCACAAAACTAAATACAGAAATAACCAATAAACTCATGAAGAGATGCTCAACATCAGAAATGCTCAATCAGGGAAATGTGTTCCAAAACAGCTTGATGTATTACACAACCACCAAAATGACTAACAGTAAAAAGACTAACCATGTCAAGTGTTAGAATGTGGAGCAACTGGAACTCTCCCTCATTGCTGGTTGGGATGCAAAATGGTATAGCCATTTTGAAAACCAGTATGGCATTACCTTTTTTTAAAAACATATACTTAAACATACACTTACCATAGGACCTGGCCAGTCAACTCTTGGGTATTTACCAAAAAGAAATGAAAATATATGTCCACACAAAACATATATTTATAGAAGCGTTATTCATAATCGCCCCAAACTGGAAACAATTCAAATATCCATCAACTGATGAAGGGATAAACAAATTACAGCATAGCCGTACCATGGAACACTACTCAGCAATAAAACAGAAAAAACATTGATACATACCATCACATGGATGAATCTCAAAATGTCATACTAAATGAAAGCAGTAAAACTAGAAGGATGACATAATGTATGCTTCTATTTATATTATATTCTACAAAAGGAAAAAAGAGAGTGACAGACAGCAGATCAGAAGTGGCCTGGGGCCAGGGGAGGAAGTGAGTACAAAGGCAGAGAGCAAACATAAACACGTATGTGTTGACTGGCCCAGTGACCACTGTGGTTAAAAACCCATCTGCTCAGTCAGTGACAGTCTCCATGGTCAAGAGCAAAGGAAGTAACCCTCTGGGGGTCTCCGGAGTGTTCAGTGGACAGGGTGGCTTCTCAACGCTAACCAGAGGCTTTTATGTCTGTCTCTCTGCCTACCCTTCCTCCCTTTAAAGGAGCCAACTAACATGTAACTAAAAGAGATCCAGCAGGCCTGACGCCTTCACGGAGAGAGCGAGCCATGCCTCCAGCTGCCCCACTTCCCCCTCGGCTCGACTGGACCCGTGTGGAGCAGCCAAGCAGAGACAGGGATCGACTCCAGCCTCAACCATCAGAGGTGTTGCTGGAGCATTTCTGCTGCTCTTCAAGAGAGATCATAAAACTTTCTAGTCCTCTTTCTTGAAGTCTTCCCTATTTCAGGGTATTTTCCTTCAAACTGCAAAGGAATATAAGCAAACCTTCTCATTTATTTAGGCTAAAAAATGACATTCCTCTTTACAAAAAATATAAACAGTTTCTGTTTACAGGGTAATTTAACTATGGGTCCCATTAAAAATTTAATCAGGTTTCTGAAAATAAATTTGACACGTGGAGCATCACCAGGAAGCCCAAATAGCAAACATACCCAGACTTGCAGTGAGCCAACTACCCTTTGATTTTAAAAAGTGTTGATATATTCATGCAGATGCTACATTAAAGAGAGTTACAGGGAAGTGCAGGTAAGAACTGCCTTGAAATAATCATCTATAAAAACTAAAGAAGGCAGCAAAGTATAAAAACGCCGGGAGTTTCAGTGGCAGAAACCAGAAGGTAATGGCTGGTCCTAACAATCCACAGGAACTACAAGGAGGAAGGCAGCTGGACATCCAGGAGACACACCTGAAGTTACTCCAGGGAACTAAACACAAACACAAACAGGAACCCAACAGCTTCACGGACCACTCAAATTAAATGCACCTTAAAACTGCATTTTAAATTACTGTGTTTCATACAGTTTTTACAGTATCATTCCATTTTGCCTCTTGTCAAGTAAGAGAGCTGTGCAAGTTTCCTTAGACTTCCCTCAGTTCAGGGAAAGACACATTATGTTCAAGAGAGAAACTGAGAAGTCCCTTTAATCCCCAATATAGAACATCATTGAGGCAAGTCTTTAAACTCAATTGAAAAAAAGCCTACCCATCCCTCCCTCCCTCCCTCCTTCCAGCTATAGACATAGACATTTTTAAGCCTCTATTATATAAATTCAGATACATGGAATACTACTTGATGGTAAGGATCAGAGCACAATCCCTTCCAAATTATCAATGGTCATGGGCAACTGGGGGTACCACCCATAAATAAAATTAATATTCAAATTAAAGCCAGATATTTAAAAACTTGCTAGGCATAGTGGGGAAATGCTCTAGTTTGTGCAAAAAATGTGAAAAATTGAGATCATAAGCTAAATGTAAATATTTAATTCTGTTTCTACTTTCTTTCCCATTAAGCCTTTTCTCCTTGAGATGTTCCACAATCCCCAAATCTACTAATTTCAATGTTATTTTATCTTCCCTTCCTTCCTTACTCTTTCAAAGAAATCATGGAGAGCTAAGCAATCAAATGTTTGACAACAGTTGGGGACCAAAAATGTATCAAAATGAATGGATTATCACTCTGACAAATCAATTTTGGTAAAAAAAAAAATATCCCTCTATGCAGATTAATGTACACAAGTTCATTCAGACAGAGGCTCCTCTGGCTGATACTAAACCTGAGCCCATAACTAGAACAAAGAGCGTTAGAGGGGCCCTTGTTCACCAGCTTATCCCTTAATCCTTGACACACAGTAGTTGCTCAGAAAACATGATGGATGAATTAATGGAAACAATGGATGAATTAATAGCTGTTATTAACCAAAACCAAGAAGAACACGATGCATACTATTTTGGTCAAGTGAAGCTCACTTTTATTTCACTGTTTTGTTTTGCTTTCCAGCCAGCAGATCTGACAGGGGGACTCTGAGCTCCTGACCAAGGGCTCCTGCTACCGCCCCCGCCCAGGATGGGACCCACTGGCCCTGGCTTTGGGGCCCAGGGCCGAGTGTGCCACTGCGTGGTAGGAACCCAGACACAAAGAGGGCTATGCCCTAGGGGCTAGGAATCCAAAATGTTTTATAAGCACTCCTGCTATTAAAGATGTTACACTGATGAACACACCTCTCTTCTGCTTCTGCCAAGTCTGCCAGCGGCTGAGTCTTCTCCACGAACATAAAACCACATTCGAGGCAATAAGCATCAAAATCTGGGGGTGAGATCAGACTAGTTATCAAGGTCATCTGGTTGCCTGACTGTTTAATTCCTTGGACAAATGTCCTTACTCCAATGCCATCCACCTACCCGTTTCATGCTTCTTTAGCCCGTTAACTTCCAATGGTGTTGGTAACATTTCTCTGCGACCAGTCGAGTTTATGGGAATATGTTTGCCTGGGGACCCTGACTGGCTAGTGTTCCAGCTGTCCAGGATTACTGGGATGATGTCAAAGGCAGACCTTCTAAAGTGTTTAAATTTTGAGATTTCAATGGGAGATTCCAAGGGCTGATTGAACACTACACTCTTCATCATCCAGCAAAACACAACGTTGATGTTCGTGTCTCCATTTTACAGACAGGGACACGAACACTCTTGGATGTTAAGTCACTTGCTGAAAGGGACAAAAATAAGAAGTCAGGTCTGCCAACTCCCAAAGCACTCTCTCTCCACCACCATACACTGTTTTCCAGAGGAACACAGCTCAGTGCACCTGAGCACCAGTGTGTCCATGCTTGCCACGAGCATGCACCCATGCAAACCAGGCACACTCATCCTCTCAAACCGATACTCAGTCACGGGAGGAAAAGCAGCTGTAACTAGGGCAGCCTTAATTTAGAACTGGGGCAGGGTGGAGAGCGACACAAGCCAACTTAACTGTCATTTTAATTCTCTTTAACATCAAGAAGATCAAGTCACACTTAAAGCTTCAGAAGCTGAGCATAAAATCGTGGGCTTAGTTGTGACTTAAAGAGTGAAGGGCTTCAACCACAGAGGTCCTGCATCGATCAGCAGCCCCCGGTGAGGTGCTACACAGTCCTCTCCCCAGATCCAACGCCACCGCTCCTGCTGGAATGAGCAGGACTTGCAATGAAGACGGGGGGGGGGGGGGGGGGGGGGGGGGGGGGTGGTGACTGAGTGATAGTAAATGATCATTTTTTTATGAGCCCCGGCCCCAGGGTTTCTGGAGTGGTTTGCTACGTGGTATCACTGAGGTACCAGCTAAGTGATGCTGATGCTGGAAGACAGAAGCTTCCCTTTCCAGCACTAAGACGACTCAGCAAGTCAGGGCCAGCCTTCTTCAGACTCTACTGCCAAACAGCAGTAACCACTCTGCTAAAATACGAATCAGAAGATATGCCTCTATTTAACTGGCTTCATTTTTTAGAAACATCAAGAAACTTATATTAGTTTTCTTTAGAAAAAAAATTAAACAAGTATGACAGGATGTGAAATTGGAAGTTTTGAATGAAGCATCAAGATGCAATAATATGTCAAAGGGAGGGTACAGATCAAGTGCATATTTTCAAAGGAAAGCATAAATTAAAAATAAACAATCAGCACCAGACAGCTGCAAAAGCCTTCAACGCCCACCTGCACCAAAGCACGGAAGGGCCAACAGCATCGACTGGGAAGGCTTCTCTGGCGCTCGAAGGGGAAGAGGAGGGGGCGCCGGGTCCAGACTAATCCAGGGGCCCTGACTCTGGAAGAACTCCGAGAAGAGAAATTCCTCTGGAGAACGTGTGCCGTGCGCCTCACTAGGACCCCTGCCAGGGCACAGGCTCATGGGACCATCCAGAAAGTTTCCAACAGGCCAGGGAGGCTCAGTGGACTGCTGCCTGGTTCCCACCTGAGAAATCTAGAGACAGAGAACCGGGCTGACTGGCTGCTTTGGAGGCAGGGAAGGAAAACAGCTGCTCCTGCTGCCTGGGGTGGGGCAGAGGGTTTCCCAATCTGTCAAAGCAAAAGACGAGGGTCACGAGGGATTAAATGCTCCCCAAACAGTCCAACCGGAAAAGCAACGGGATCCCGATAGAAAGGGTCCACTTGCAGGGGGGTCATCCAAACAGCGGGGGTGTGGCCACACCAAGGAAGGGCAGGAGAAGGCTCCCAGTGGGGCCTGCAGAAGCAGCGGGGCGACTTCCCACTGCTGCACAACCAGTCTCCAAAACACGGTGCTTAGCTCTCAAATCACGGTGCTGCAGGCCAGCCCTCTGCTCAGGGTCTCTGAGGCCGCCTCTCGGCTGGAACTCAGGACTCCCTTCCATACTCCTCCACACTAGTGGCAAAAGCTGGCTCCCAGCTGTCACAGGACTAAGGTCCTCACTCATCTCACTTCTTCAAGTTGCTTCTTGTCTCTTTTAAGGACTCATCTGATGAGACCAGGCTCAGACAGGACCTTCCTCACATCTGCCAACTACTATAACCCAATCACGGGAGTGACAATCCTGTCACGGTCTCAGCCCCCACCCCACACTCAGGGGAGAGGCAGGAATGTTGGGGACCATCTCAGAAATCTGCCTCACATACCATGAAAGCACACAAAAGAGTCAGCTATAAACACACAGAGACCCAAAGAGTGCAACTTGCAAACCATCCCAGGGCCTCGCCAGGCAAGAAGGGCATTTCCGCCCCCGCCCCCCCCCACCGTGTGCTCAGGACGTGGGCAGGGGGTGAAAGGATAGATGCTCCCTCCACCGCCCCCAACTCACACACACACACACACACCAGCTGGGGGGGGGGTTGGCGGGGCAGGGGATGGGTATAGCCTTCAACCACTGGTTGTGACTGACCAAGGTCCTGTTTACTGCCTGAAAATGAAGAGGCAGGGGATGCTCCACCTAAGCAGGAAGGTGGAGAAACCAGATGAAGATCTGAGTCCAATCCTGCACCCAAGCAGTGGGTTTAGAAGACGTTTAGTTTTCTTCTTTATGCTTCTGAACTTTAAACACCTAATAAATGTATTAAACACATAGTTCTATACCTTATATATTTAAGATAATATTGTAAAATATTATTTACAAAAAAGGTTGGTAATGAGTTTCTTACTAAAATTCCAAAACCAAAACTAAAATCAAAAGCACCCTAGAGGGCTTCCCTGGTGGCGCAGTGGTTGAGAGTCTGCCTGCTGATGCAGGGGACACGGGTTCGTGCCCCGGTCCGGGAAGATCCCACATGCCGCGGAGCGGCTGGGCCCGTGAGCCATGGCTGCTGAGCCTGCGCGTCCGGAGGCTGTGCTCTGCAAAGAGAGAGGCCGCAGCGGTGAGAGGCCCGCGTATCCCCCCCCCCCGCAAAGAAAAGCACCCTAGAATTCACTGCTGGGTTTTTATGAACTTGGGCTCATTCAAAGAAGTAAAGCTACCTCTGGCCCAGATAAAGAAGACAGGTCTAAACATACAGGATATGGCTTTGTGGCTGACGTCGCATCACTGGCTCCTTTCTGCTGTGGGCAAGCTTCCACCTGAACGACGTCGACAAGGACCGGTGAGTATTTCCAGCAGGTGCCCTGCTCCCCAACGCCTCAGAACACACATCTCATCTGCACAGTAATTTCTTAACTGGAATTCAGCCCTCAGTACCACCCAGTGCAGACATGAGGACTGGCCCTCCAAGTATCTTGGAAAATAGGATGTGTACACACATGCTGTTAAGTGCAGTATCATCTACACAAATATAAAAAATTAGTCTGTTGTAGAAGATTGTCTAGACCCATTTGTGGATAATGTTCCATCTCAAGGGGCTCCCTGGGCAGTGGCATCAGAGGCCCGTTCGTTCTGTGTCACAGCACGGCCATCAGACAAGCTTATCCAGGGAGCAAGAACTCAGCCTGGTGCCACCAGTGCTAAAGAGTAGATTAGACAGGAAAATGGAAGCATTTCTTACTTCAAACAAAAGAACCGGATCAGAAATATCTTCTTTTTCCCCCTGCTTTAGGTAAAAATGACATAAGCCAACATAATCAACAGGTAACATTTGCTGGTGTGTTGAAAGAGCCAGGAGCAAGCAGGGCTTCAGGGGAGCCACTGCCTGTGACCCCATGAAGGAGGGACAGGAGGCCAGGGCATGGTCTGTAGAAACGAAGCCCCGGGTCAGAGAGGTTTCCTTGCCAGCCTTAGAGAAAGCAGGATGGCTACGCAATTTCAAATTACAGCTCCAGGAATGACTGTTACTATTTTATAATTTAATTTTTCTACAGTTCTCATTCTTGTCCTAAGTTATCTCCCAAATTTAAGGTATTTTCAAAAGTCCAAAACACAGAGCAAGTAAGCAACAGGGCTGAGGTAACGCATATGACTCCTGGTGGTGTGTTCACTGCTGTGGACCCCGGGGCAAGGACGGCCCCAGACCAGAGGCCCCCCCTGCCCCCCGCCCACTCACCATACACCAGAGCAGTGACCAAGGGTGACTGTGTCCTGGTGACTCTGCTCCCACCACCCCGTTCATGCCCCTGGCAGGAGGCCCAGCACAGGACTCATGGAGGAGGTGGACAGAGGCACTAGCGGGCACCTGCCATCTCCTGGTCTGGTTTAGCGCCTCCCACCTCTGACGAGAGCAGGAGCCAAAGCCCTCAAGGCTGCGGAACGTCTCCCACTGGTGTCAGTGTGTTTCACAAGACGAGAATCCATCTTCCCAACCAATCTCCCAAACAAGGATTCATAGTTAAGACACAGAACAGCTCCGTTGAGGAGGTTCAGAGAACACACACACACACACACACACACACACACACACTCTCTCTCTCTCTCTCTCTCTCTCTCTCTCTCTCTCTCGCTATCTCGTTACCACAGAAACACTGGAATCTATTGATACAAAAGCAGAACCTGAGGATAAGGGTCAGTCCTGCGTGGAGAGCATGGATCCAGATCCATCACAGGCACATGAAGGGAGTAAAAAAAGGATGCCGGGAGGGGAGGGCACAAGTGCAGGACGCTCGTCCCAAGTCTGGCTCCAGTGAGACCCTGTATACACGCGCCGCCAGCAGGCAGGGCTGGGACGGGGCCGAGGGGAGTGCGTATTCCCCATCAGCAACATCCTCTCTGTTTTTTGCCAAATTACTGTCTTCTTAGTCTCATGTAAAGCTCTATGTGAGTGCATTTTTCAGTTGCTGTCCTAAAGAAAAGGCACTCCTAGATTAAGTCACCCCATATTTTATACTAAGTATAAAATAAGCTACAAGGATATATTGTACAGCACAGGAAATACAGCCAATATTTTATAATAAATGGAGTACAACCTTTAAAAATTGTGAATCACTATATTGTACACCTGAAACATATAATATTTAACTCAACTATGCCTCAATTTTTAAAAAGCTGTAGAACACTATATATAGTGTATCATTTATGAAAAAAGATAAATATGCTTATACAAAAACAAGAATAGCCACCCCTAAGCATTTCCCAGGTGGCATTCCTGAGCAGCTGGGTGCATTCCCACTGTCCCCACCTTGTGTGAATATGGCACTCCTTTGTCAGGAGAAACCTATTAACACGTCAGCAAACAGCGCTAAAGGCTGGTGGGACACAGCTCAGGAAAACCCAGACAGGAACTACTGAGGTGCTGACTGCCACTCTGTCTCCACCACTAGTCCAGCTCATGCTTCTCGTCACCAGAGAAACCCAACTGGGCCGCTTTCCACTGACACTGGAAGACAGTACTTAGCAGACTTGGAAAGCTGCCTCCAACTTAACGGTTAAGAAACCTGGACTCATCCTCTTGAATTCCTCTGAGGGATTATTAGTAGCTTACTTCATTGCCCAAGCTCCTAATAAGTGTATTTTCAGAAAGAACTGGTAAACTATAGGGCCTTTAGAGGATACTTACAGTTAAGGACTATTCTTTGTTTTCAAACTCATACACCCTTCCTACTCTGTTCCCATGTATTCATCACCTGTTGCTAGCACGTTTCATTTTACCTAGTAGATTCCAGATATCTACTTTGCACAAGAATACTTGGTTATAAAATACCCTTACAACAACTTGGAGCTCATGATAATGAAAAAACAGTACGATCCAAAGCTGAGTGAGGGTGCACCGAAGTATCTGGAGGATGCAGATGCATGTAGCCCCTGGAAGAACCCACCTTCAGCCTAGGCCTCAGGAATTCCCACAGATACAGTTCTAAGAAATATAAGCTCACATTAAAAAAAAAAAATTGCATAACAAACAAGAAACAAAGCTCTATGAATGACAGCCAGCAGAAGCATAAAGTTGAGTAAGACCCACAAAGACTTCAGAAATGAAAAGTATCAGATCCAGAAGGTAAAATTAGTATGTTAAAAAGAAGGGATTTGGAAACTCTGTATAAGGAGCAAGACATAATTTTTAAAAATGACCAATCCAATTTGAAAAAGTACCCAAAAAAACTTCTAAAATGAAAAATATAATAAATTAAACAAAACTTTATTGGATGGATTTAGTAATATATTGACACAGCTCAGGAGTGACTAGAAGACATTATCCAGAATGAAGCACAGAAAAACAAAAATGAAAAACACAGAAGAGGATGAGCCATGGAGGACAGAGTCAGAAGGAATAACAGCAAATAACAGGAAACAAGAAAGAACAAGGCAGGGACAGTACGTGGGGAGGCAGAAGCTGAGGATTTTCCAGAACTGTTGAAAGACATCAGTCCACAGATTTGGGAATCTCACAAAACATGGAGGAAAAGAAGGTGAAGGTGTGTGGGGGGGTGCTGGGGAAGGCAGGAGTGGAGGAAGAGGAGGAGGTTGAGGAAAAGGAATCTATGCAGATGTATTATAGGGAGAACAGAGTATCATATATGAAGACCTTAAAAACAGCTGGAGAGAAAAACTGCCCAACAACTGTAAACACCACTTTCTTTCCAGGGGCCCCTCATGTGCCTCCAGGACTATGCTTCTTGCCACCCTCTCCAAAACTGTCACTTGCCCCTTAGAGGTGGCCGTAGGAGACCTCAGAATGTCTAAGGAAACACCAGCAGTAGATCCTGTAACCCTCAGGTCCCTGCAGGTTCTCTCCAAGATGAAGCTTCCCTGGGTTACACAGGGGACTTCTTGGAGGAGTAACCGGTATGTTATTTACATGGATCCTACAAGGGGAGTCATCCAACTAGAAAAAGTGGAACAAAATTTGTCCCTGAACTTAGTGAACAGTGGTCACCCCTGGGGGTCCCAGATGAGGAAAACTTGAGAATCTGCCGAGGTTCATGCTCTTTGTTCTATGAGCAATAAAGTCTCTAACCCAGGAGTCTGGGGTCTTCTGCCAGCATCCCTAAAACTGGTGACTACAGTAGAACTCAGACTCTTCACAGATCTTGACCCAAACAACCCACAAGAAAATGGGCAAAAAGCCCTGAAGAGGCATTTCACATAAGAAAAACCAGAACCAATAAACATAGCAGGTAGATGCCAATTAGAGCTGCAGTGAGTCATTCTTTCACCCTCGACAGCCTGACAAAATCAGAGTCTCACGGTGCTGGCGAGGCACAGAAGGAACTCACCACTGGTGAGTGTAAACTGGCACAGGTCCTTTGGAAAACACTTCACAATTGTCTATCCCCGCATCCCAGCAACATCATTCATGGCAGGTACACGAGTGACTCTCTTGCACACGGACACCGAAAGGCTGCCCTTGCTTTACACAGTTCAGATGTGAAGAAACTTCAGTGACCACAGTTTAGTTAAATAACACCATGCCTAGCAACAGGGTTCAGATTGCAGCCGTCAGGGTGTGTAACTGTACCTGCAGGAAGCACCAGCGGACAGCCAGCTCCTGGGCCCACAGGTCGCTGTGTGATCAGCCGATGAGGAGGATGACCGGGACCAGTCACAGCACTTCTGGGAGCCGCCGCGACACCCAAACAGCCGAGCGGTAGCTGCTGTGCCCGCCTCCCAGGGACACACAAGACGCTCCCCAGAGATGGGTAATCAGAAGAGAGAACCGGCCACTAAGATAAAAGCAAATGGAAGTGACCATGCCTGAAGTGAGATGTGACTCCACCATAAACGGAGGCACAGAAGAAACAGCTGCGGGGGCCGGGGAGACGGGCAGCCAGAGGGACCCGCCAAGGTAGCCTGGCGTCACAGAGAAGGGGTCGGGGACAACTGCAGAAGCCAAGACAGAAGTTAGGAGTGACCTGCTCCTACTGCCTA
This sequence comes from Aethalodelphis obliquidens, assembly GCF_003676395.1. NCBI lineage: Eukaryota > Metazoa > Chordata > Mammalia > Artiodactyla > Delphinidae > Aethalodelphis > Aethalodelphis obliquidens. The sequence goes on from NW_020838007.1 coordinate 2,822,861, forward strand.
AGGCAACAGAGAGACACTGTTCCATTTCTTTACTCAGAAGAAACCACCATACCTTGGAGTCCCCACCATGTCCGGGTCTCACCGTGTCTGTGTGAGACAGGGACTCGGAGACTTGTCCAAGCCACATGGTGGAGCTGGAATCCAAAGCCAGTTCTCCAGACTCCAAGCCATCCTCTCTGCCCACCCGCCCACAGCCAGCCCAATCCTCTGGCAGGAAGCATGGATATTCCCAAATCAGAATCCATCACAAACAGCAACGGCAAGGAACGGGGCATCTTCATGGGAACATCACCACCGGATTATTAACCCATAGCCAGGCCAGGTCTCACACTCCTGCCTCTCACAGAAGGAAAAAATCTGTCTTCTACACAGTTTCCTTACCTCTGAGTACGCAGCTGCTCACTTAAAGACGACGGATACTCTGCTTTAAAGCATGGCCTTTCCTTTGTCATCTTCTGCTGACATAGTCTACAATGCTCTCCCAGAATGAAACAAAATCCCCTTCAGCCCAGGCTCTGCTGTCTGGTCCCTCCAGCCCACATGGATTCCCCCCACCTTCGATCCTTCTGTTTATGTGGAGCTGCTTTAAACTGAACCCACAGTCTCCTTTGCAGCAAGAAAGCCCCTTCCGATCTTTCTTCCTCTTTCCTTTTCATATCTGTTTCCCTTATCTGATACTTAAAGAAGAAAAATGCAGAAGATATTAAAAAGTCTCAATTCCCATTTAGAGTCTTTAAGACATTTTTACTTAGAGAGGGAACCTCACACATGTCGGCTCGTGTTCTGGTACCTGGTGATGGGATGCACGTTGCCAACCGTCTGCAGAAAAGGGTTTCCAAAGGTTGCACAGAACAGGAATAGTGCCGGAGCACAAGGTTCAGTGTTCTTCAACAACACCATTTATAACAGTATGCTGCACCATGTTCCATGTAACTGAGGGGAAAAACCATGGAGTAAAGTAACTTAAACAAAAACCCTCTTAGTGTCCTTTCCAGTATATAAATTGTAAACATTCTTATCACACATCATCAGTTGATAGTGGCCACAGATAAACGCAGAAACAGAATTCACGCACAGCCAAAATTTAAAGCTCCACATAACACCCTCAGCACTCACACTCGTGTCAATACAAGCAAATAACCCTGACTCATACACCAAACTCTGCTGTTGCCCTTCATTCTCACACATTTCCTCCAAATTCTTTCTACAACAGCAGACGCTTGCTGTGTCCACTGACCGACAACCACCATCTGGACATGAAGTCCCTGCAGGACAGAAAGGACCCACCCCATGGGGCCTTGGGGAGCCGTCTGAGGAGGTTGGGGCTCAGCCTGTGGACCTGGGGCCGCTCCAGGGACGACCACCCGTTCCAGGGACGATGTCCTACAGCTGAGCTAGCTCTCGGAGGCCCCTGGGGAAGTCGGAATCCGCCCGAAGCATCGGGAAGACCTGTTCCTTAAGCAGATCACCTCCACAGGCTGGGCCTGGCAACCCTCCCCGCGGGCAGTCCCTCCCAAGATGGCCGAGAACACGTGAGAAGCGAGCTCCAGAGCTGGGCCCACTCTGCCAACAGCAGGAAGTGACTTCATCTTTTCGCCAAGATATATCTGTCTTCTGTAAAGAGTGATTAAGAATTAAGAATTTATGGGCTTCCCTGGTGGCGCAGTGGTTAAGAATCTGCCTGCCAATGCAGGGGACACGGGTTCAAGCCCTGGTCCGGGAAGATCCCACATGCCGCGGAGCAACTAAGCCCGTGCACCACAACTACTGAGCCTGTGCTCTAGAGCCCATGAGCCATAACTACTGAGCCTGCGCGCCATAACTGCTGAAGCCCACATGCCTAGAGACCATGCTATGCAACAATATAAGCCACCACAATGAGAAGCCTATGCACCACAACGAAGACCCAACACAGCCAAAAATAAAATAAATAAATAAATTTTTAAAAAAGTAATACTGTCAGTGAATGGATCTGTATAAACATATGTACCTTCACATGCACTAAGACTTAGTAAAAAAAAAAAAAAAAAAAAAGAAAAGATAAGATAAGAATTTACTAGATAGCCATCTTGTATATCTATGAGCTTAGTACTATGAGCTTAGTACTTACATTACTAACATTTTTTTTAATGATTTAGTGGCCGGAATGAACCTCATACACAAAAATTTGGTAATACTCAGGCCAATAATTAGTCTTCACTTGTGGGTGTGTAAAGAAATTAGTACAACTTAAACTCAAATAAGAGCATTTTATAAAAAATTTTCACAAAATGCACCTCAATACAGTCCTAAGAGCTGGTTAATAATCAGGGCCAACACGGAGGCGATTTAGGAATTTTAGAAGATGTGACACCAACTGATAAAACTAAGTCACTTAGTAGTAATAGCACAAAACCTATGTGATGTGAAAGTTTGAGTCAAGATCTAAAGAAAACAAAAGGCAAGCTGGTCCTAGGAGCAGAAGCATGTTTTTCCATAACCTTTTTGGAAAACTTACAAAATATTTGGTACTTTAGTGACAGTTCAAAGGCTTCTCAATATTTTCAATATTACCCAAAGATTTTACTTTCTAGCTCAGATTTGCCTACTGTGCTTACCTAGAACTTCTATACAGTATACAGTACTAATTTCAGAGAGGTTTGAGGCCAGTGGAATAAATTATTTTAACTGTTATGTTTTCTTAGAAGTATCAAAAACACATTTTAGTATAATTACAAATGTTTCAAAATATTATTTTAGTTGCTAATTATCTTGAAATTAAACCTCCTTCATTGTGGAATGCCCCATGTATTTATCATGAATTAAAACAAACCAAAACAAAACAAGAAACCTGTTTCATTAACCTGTCTCTGACTCTTACAAAGTGAGAGAAGCATATGTGCCTGAGTGTGGGGACGTCTGCACACACACATACAAGCACACATGCACATACACACACACACACACACACACACACACACAGGTACTTCACTTTTCCTCCCATTAATTCTCATCTTTCAGCTCTCTATGTGTATTAATACCTGCCCACCTGGCTGGCAGATCTTTTCACAATGTACCCTTCAAGATTAAAAAAATGTGCCCTTCAAGATTAAAAAAAAAAAAAAATCAGCAATTTGAAAACAGACAATGACAACCCTAAGGAGGGCTGGAGGGAGAAAGAAAGGAACTAAGGGTAAGACCCAGACAGACAGACAGAGACGCTCAAAGAAACAGCTTCCCACCAGGGTCTGGGCTATGCAGCCAATCAGGCAGGTACACGCAGCTCTTCACTTCTGCAGACTTGCTTAGCATCGCAATCGGCTGTCTGCCCAGGAGGATGAGGTAATGTCTAGGTTTAATGCCAAAATCTCTCTAACTGGCAGGACACATTGGGTAAATATTTCTACCACAGGAGACCACATTCATTCGATGCTGCTGCCAGTTTTATTATTGTTATTATGCTCATTAATATTAATACTTAACCACTGTACCTGTTTAAGACTGAAGATGGGAAAGTCAGGGTTTTGCTGAAACCACGTTAGCAGGTATGGGAGGAAAACAGTCAGCCTCCCGCCCCACTCCCCACCCTCCAGTCTCCCTGAACGATGGGGGAGGCAACTCTGGCCTCCTGCAATCCCTTTCACACACCCTGGGTCGCACACAGACCCCTCTCCCCCTGCCTGCAACTGCCTGTCCTAGTGGCTATAAATCTGGAAACTGCTGGGGTTTCCTCCATTTCATCCTCTCGGTGAGAATGGGAGAGGGTCTTGAAACCTACTTCAAGCTGCCTTGATAGTTGTAATATCTGGAAACACAGTAGATTGCCAAGTTTCTTCTCCTGTCCAGAAAACAATCTAAATCTGCTCCACCATCCATTTTTGACAACCTGCTTTATGGCCTCACAAGTTACAGCACCACAGTGCGGGGACCCACGGGCCTCCCTTGATGGTCCATCTCTGCGGTTACCGTCAACAATGCACATTTCTGCTGTAGCAGATCAGCTTAGAGAAGAAGCATTGACAGAAATGCTCAAGGCTTCTTTAATTTAAACGTTCCCTGTTGTTACTGGATGAGGCCTCTGACATCAGCCTTAGTTCAGTTAAAAAGACAGGACTTCTGCTCTGGGAGTCAGCACCTAAGTGCCCATCTTCACACAAGTTCACGAAGGACCCACTACAAGGCACAGTCAAAGCCTTCACCAGTCTCACCTCCGCTCACCAGAGAGTGGGGAATAATGTTCCCCTCCCACAGGTATTATTCCAGGAAGGGGCAAGAAAGTGTGATATCGAGGCAAAATCTTCCCCTAAAGGCACTGAGGGCAATTTGTGTGTGAACCGCAGGAACAAACACCTGAGGCCCGAAACCCTCCATCTGCGTCTGCACTCTGACATGCCTACATTGCCGCATGGGGAGAGGGAGCCAGGAGCCCACTCCCCACATGTGCCAAGGGTCTTGGTCAGGGCTGCCCAGCCCAGCCAGCTGCTAAGACCACGTGCACAGTGGTTCCTGAATGTTTTTTAAAAGAGCAAAACATCCTCCATACAGAAAGAGTCTCAAGTCATTCCTAACTTGTCCAAATTTCAGAGTCTTGGACAACATGTCTATACACCAGAGGTGTGCCTCTGAGTGGGAAACCAAACTTCCCTATGAATCAGGAAAGTAATGGAAGGTAATCCATTGTCAACGGGAACAGGAACTGGAGGTGGGAAGCAACGGGACTAAGGTGCTGTCTTTCACATCATCCCCCCTTATCCGAGTGGGATATGTTCCAAGACCCCAGTGGATTCCTGAAACCGCAGATAGCACCGAACCCTAAATACTCTGTGTTTTCCTATATATACTTACCTGTGATAAGGTTTAACTTATAACTAGGCACAGTAAGAGAATATCCGAATTACCAGCATCACTACTCATGTGTCTTGGGGCCATTATTAAGTAAAATAAGAGTTACTTGAATACAAGCACTTGGATACCATGACAGCCCATCTGATTGAGATGGTTATTAAGTGACTAACAGGCAGGACAGGGGCACAGAGGGTGATTCACATCCTGGGAAGGAGGGCACACGGTTTTGTCAAGCTACTCCAACGGTGCGCAACTTAAAGCTCATAGATTGTTTATTTCTGGAATTTTCCATGTAATATTTTTGGACCACGGTTGACCACAGTAACTGAAAACACAGAGAGCAAACCTGTGGATGAAAGGGGACGACTGCGTCACTGGCAGAACAGAGAGCTGGCTGCTCGTCCCAAGAAGAACATTGGAAGGAGAGCTGAGAATGAAAGAGGAAGGGCCCAGGAGGGTCCCCATGGCTGGGAAGGCACGTGGGCAGAAGGGTCTCTTCAATGGCCCCCTCACCAGGGCTTCCTCTATCCTGACAGCTGAAAGGACCTCTCCTGCCCCCACCTCCAACCCCCTAGCTGACAAAATACTTCTCATCATAGCTTTGGTTTTTAGAAGTCATCCTCCTTTCTTCCCCAGAGGGGGACTTTTGCCACATGAAAGAAAATTAAGGCTCCCCAAATGTGTTTTGATCTCATGTTATGACAAGAAAGGTTGAAAGTGTACAGCATTCACCCTTTTAAAAATGCTAAAAGACCCCTTTTTAAAGCAGTGATGAAGAGAAGCGATAGGAAGTTCCCAGGAGCTGAGAGCCTAAACTTTACTTAGACCGGAGAACACCCAGTATGAGGCGGCGACAGGCTGGATGGAAATTACTGATTAATTGAACATTAGAGCTTTAAAACTCATCGTTTCATCCTACTTAACTGCGTTTCCTGAACATATGCACATTTTTAATGTTTTTTTAAACTAATAAAAACACAGTCCTAAGATTATTAATGAAGAGGCTGGATCCCGTGCTGCCTGGTGACCATGTCCCGGCGGTGCTGCAGGCCTGGCCGCCTCCAGACGTGCTGGAGCAGGTGGCTGTGCACCTGACCTTCTACACGCCGGCTTCAGCCCGGGCCAATGGAACACAGCAGCGTGGCCGTAACCACCACAAACCTTGAAATCACACTCTCCCCCGAACTCCCAATTCCTTTACTGACCTCAACACGGAGACCTCGACTCGAACACCAAAACCAAGAGTCAAACTCGTGTGATGTCTTTCTCTCTGAGACCATCACATGATGGGACCCAGTTCAGTGTGGACTCGAGTCCCCTAACTCTAAACACCCCCAATTTAACTGGACACATTAAAGCTGAATTTCTATCTCCTAGATTCTTTATCTCCACTGGAAACATGGCTTAACTTCCACAGGAAAGATTCAGGTCAGATGGAAAGGTCAACAAAAGACTTGTGAAGCATGAGGCTGCACTACTGACTGTGAAACCTCAGCCCATGAAAATCTTTTACTAGAATTGAGAGTGAGGATGGGGGGCACCTGGGTCACCCCGACCTCCACACAAAGACCCGACTACACTCATTCTGGGTAGGGAGGCCGCCCGACTTTAAGGTGGTTGTTTTCCCACGATCTTAACAATCTCCTCTAATTCCTGACAGTCTTCAGGACTCAGGACTCATTTCCCTGTGCTTCACAGATGGTGCATCCCTCATTCCCTGTGGGGCCCCCCTCCCACAATGGAAAAGGCAGAGACCCTGTCCAGCCTGCTGCACACCATGTAGGGACGTTAACGATGAAGGGTCGAGATGTGCTGTGTTGATACGAGACTGTTTTGTTACAAATGTCTACCTGGAAGGCACCTGGGATAATTTTAAAATTCCAAGAATTATTTTTTCTGGGACCCAAGCCTGGTGGCTGGTGGTCACTAACTCTCATAGAATGCATCCATCATGTTCACTTACAAGCATGTGTGTGTGTCCAGCTTGAAGACAGAGGCTTTGGTCAGATGCCCTAAGACAGACACATTTAAAGCTGAATCAGTACTTTATATGTTTGAAAACCACTGAATCTAATTCGTGTACTTCCCTGGTGGCGCAGTGGTTAAGAATCCGCCTGCCAAATACAGGGGTCATGGGTTCAAGCCCACGTCCGGGAAGATCCCACATGCCGTAGAGCAACTACTGAGCCTGCGCTCTAGAGCCCGCGAGCCACAACTACTGAGCCCGTGTGCCACAACTACTAAAGCCTGTGCGCCTAGAGCCCATGCTCTGCAACAAGAGAAGCCACTGCAATGAGAAGTCCACGCACCATAACGAAGAGCAGCCCCTGCTCACCGCAACTAGAGAAAGCCTGTGCACAGCAACGAAGACCCAACGCAGCCAAAAATTTAAAAAATAAATAAATTTATTTAAAAAAAAACAAAAGAACCTAATTTGTGTCTGTTTCCTTTAAAGATCAGTAGTGTGGAAAGTGTAATATAGTAACCTGTGGTTAAGATGCTAACCTTTGATTTTACAGCAGAAGCAGTGCTGGAGTGTACCGAGGTTTGTATATAGGCAGTAATAAAGTTAATGTCACAGGGCCCAAAGGTTGAGTTTTATACCCATTTTACAGACAAGGAATAGGATCTAGAGCTAAAGGGCAAGAAAATGGATCTCCTCTTTCTCAGTCCAGTATTAGGGGACAGTGTGAAGGTCTGTGCCTTCTCAGCCAAAGCTGATGAGCACATTGGTGCTCTTGGGTCACTGGCTGTGCAGGACAAAGGGGCTTGCATTAGTCACTGACGGAGAAAAAGAGGTGTTTCCACCACCAGTTTGTGGATGGCCAGTGGTTTGACTGGCTGTATCAAGCACCGCATACTATCTTTTATGCATATAACAACACAATAGAGATCACTGACGTTGCTGCATAGTTCTGACCCCGATTCACTGTCAGTCCACAGCAGAGTGAATACAGGTGGACAGGCATCCAGGGAGGACTCAGACATGCAGTTCGTCATTCTGTAAGGTTCGCGGCCCCACAGGCCAAATCTGGCCAGGAAAAGGTCATGTTTATGTTCCTTCAATGGTGGGGGTGACTCTCGGAGACCCAGGTGTTCGTTCAGAAGGTGAATCTCCGTGTTTCTCCCCCACGTTCCTGAGCTCCAACCAAGCAGCAAAGCCTGAGGGATGCCTGCAGCCAAACGCCCACCTGCAGGCATCCTGCAGGTAAGAGGGGTGAACGGCCGACCAGGCTGGATGGGCGCCAGGCCACCATGGAGGCCGGTGCCATGCTTCCTGGAGATGGGGACCAAAGTCTGTAAGTTTGCTGAGCTGGAGTCTGGCTGGGAAATGGAAGAAAAATGACTGCCCTCGTAGAAATTTTACAAAGGAAAAAAAGGTCTTTATTTAAAACAGAATTACAAAAATTAAAATGACTAATAAACATAGGAAATAGTCACTAAGTCATCTAGGAAATGCAGAATGAAGCCTCAGTGTAACACCACTGCCACCCCCACTAGCGGCTGAAGGATGAGGCCTGAGGACACCAGGTGCCACCCGGCTTGCGTCTGCCGCCCCAGGGGACGCCGACACCACTTGGCCCCCGCAATTCTGCTCCCATATTCCCAGAAAAACCCAGTTCGAGGGAGCTCCATAGGTGGCTGGTCCAGTTCTGCTACTGCTTTTTTTTGGGGGGTGAAATTCACATTAATATAAAATTAACCACTTTAAAGTGAACATTTCAGTGGCATTTAGTACAGGTATTCAATGTATAAAAAATACAGGGTTTGATATATGCACTTTTCTAATGTATACACTAATTTAATAAAAAATTTAAAAACAGAGAGACAAAATGGGAATGAGGGCTCTTTCCTTGCTTCCAGCCCTTGGAGAACGCCTACTGCAGACGGGAACAAGGCACACGCGGTACTTCTTCTTTTGCCATCTCTCTGTCCTTTCTTCACTCTCCCTGGCAGAACAAGCTTTGGTCACTTTTGGTTACATCATATCCCTTCTCCTGAACAATTTATGGGTTTTCTGTGCATGTGACAAAACCCATCTGCAACCTTTTCCACACGGCTTTTGTTTTCAGTCAGCTGCAAGTACACTTCCAATTCTTTGGAGAAAGCAAACTGTTTCATTCAGTTCAGGGACAGCTCATAAAAAAGTAATAATAACCAAAATAAATGTGTAGCAAAATTATTTTGTATGTGAAAATCACCTATAATGTCACATATCCCCAGGAACTACGTCAGCAACATGCAAGAGCTTTCATACCTGGCACTGGCCATGCTAACAGTGCTCAGGGTGCCTGGGGAAATAACGGTGTGTATTTGGTAACTAATTCCTCATTAGATGGTCTCCAAAGCTCCATCTGGTTAGTATTTGGAGAGCAGATAGTGAGGTTAAAATTCAGTTTCCAGGATTACTTCTTAGTTCTTGATCTTTCCAAGTGGCTGGCACATTCCAGACCCTGGGTAATTATCAACAGCTACTTCAGCAGAGGCAGCTTCTGGATTACTACAACACTAAGCCAGGAGAAAAGAAGGGAAAAGGCTCCCTTTAAAGCAATTAATAAGACTTTATCTTTTTGTATTTTCAATCACAATTGATGATTCCTGTTCTTCTTTTTTGTGGTGATATTATTTATCCTGGGTCCTTAATATAAAAATTATATCACACAGTACTCTCTGACGTATGGGGAAAATTATTAACATTTCTAGCACTGAAGCACCTAAGCCTGTCAGCAGTGAGAACCCAGTGAGCGGGCAGGGCACCCAGGCGTGCTGGGCCAGGTTAACCCCAGGGTTAACCTAAGAAGTCAGGCCACTGCGGGAGCACAGCCGGAGTCCAACCTCAGCCTCCATCTGCAGAGACCTTGCTCCTCAGGGCTGCGTGCAAATCACCTCATCTGTCCAGCGAGCAGTCATGGGTTAGGGTCTCCTCGTCCACGCTTCCTCAGCCAGACGCCCTCTTCCCCGGAGGCAGTGAGCCCACCCAGCTCAGGACGGCTGTGGAAGGAGTCGGGGGACAGCTGGACATGCTCAGGACTGAAGCCAGTTCCCCGCCGGCACGACACGTCTGCCTCTGGCCCTAAGACCCGCACTCACTGCGTCCAGGTCAGATCTCCTGGGAAGGCTGACAGGGCTTCACCAAATGCTGGATTTCTGCTCAGGTGATCGCTGTGTGTTCTTCCTTGGATGCTGATGCTGGCCGCGCCCCTCTGGCTGACGTGGCGACAGCCTGGACATAGGGGATGTGGGTGTGTATGCAGCTGAAGTGACTTTCTATGTTCTACTTCAGGTCCTTTGTTTCTGACACGTGTCATCACATGTCATGGCCCAAATCTAACTTAAAAAAAATTATTCTACATTATGAAGCTCTATTCAGGATGTTGTTAATTAAGAGGAAAAATTTGAAAAAAAAAAAAGGAAAAATTTGAAAATACTGAACTTTTACATGATAGTAAATATTTACACAATATTTTTAGTAATTTTATTTTGGTATAAGTTACTCTATGATTCCCTCCTTTGCCAAGGTAATCAAATAATTCCCCAATGAGAATAAGAAACCTAATTTGATTTTCCAAATTACAATTACATAGTTATATGTCAGACTCATTTGAAATAGAAATCAATAACCACAGCAACAACACTGCACATGGCATTCTAGCCCCAGGGGCAGAAATGGCCGGAGCCCCCGCGTGAGGTGATACATGTGCCTGGGACAGTCGGCTGGACCCAGAAGACCCAGCCATGAGAGCCGAAGTGAGTGCCTGCGTGGTTTGACAGTGTCTTACCCCAAGTAACTTTCAAGGCAAGGAAGCCATATAATCTCATCATGAGAGATTATTTTCCCTAAAATAAAGAAGCCAAAAAAGCACCTAACCCTGCTTGTTAGAACAAATCTTTAGTTTTTTAAATCCTGAAAAGTACTATATGATGAAGTCCACTCTTTAAGTCATTCACCTTGACACCTATCGGTCTACTGTGCTTCCTGTGAGTCCGCAGCTCCTGTCTGCACGCATCCCCTCCACGTGGGCCTCTGTGCTCCCCGAACACTCAGCATCAGGGATGATGACACAGAGCTGCCCCTCCGAGGCCCAGCCTCTCTCCCTTTCCTTCCTCAGTCCCCGGATGACCCCAAACCCGCAGCCACATCAGACTCCACTCCAACCACAGCCTTCAAAGCTCTGGGAACAGTTCTTTCCTTCCTCCTGAGGTCTGGGCACCAAGTTTCTATTTTTAAAAAGGCAAAATCAGAGGATATTGGTTTAGACCTTGTTAGGAGGTGAGACATTTACAAAGAACTTCCCAGAATCTCCGAGCTCAGGGGCTTGGCTTATCTTGGTCGCCACTCAAACCAGCATCATGAAGGCAGGCCAGGCCACCCAGCGCCACTGCAGAAGATCCTCATCCAGAAACCTCTGAAAGGCCCAGGCAGCTCTCCAGGCAGAGGGATGCACAACACTAGTGACTCCCAAGCTTTTCTCGCGGAAAACCTGATGCTGAACTTGGGGTCTAATAATCCACTGCTGTGGCTCTTTTGAAACAGCCCACTCGGCTATGGGGGCTGTCACCACACCCTCAGAGCAGCCTGTGACCCTGCAGAAAGCACATACATGCTGGCATCACAGCAGCCCGAGGGCCACGTGGACAGCAGGCACAGAGCCCACGAGGGCATGGTGCTCCAGAGGGTGAAGTCTGAGCAAAGCCTCGAAGCAGGATGGGTGCTGAGCTGAGGGGTGGGGGGAGGGGAGTCCTCCATAAGCCAATCAGTGCAAGGGACTCAGGAGATCACAGAGGGATGAGGGGTGCCGGGGAGTCAGGTGGGGGCCACTGCCAAGGGGCTCATGTGTGGTAAGCAACACGGAGCCTGGTAAGGATTCCAGGCGAGGAATTGGCACAGCTGGACTGTTTTCCAACCAGAACCCTGGCTGATGGTCAGAGGGGATGGAAGGAAAACAGGAGTTGGGGGCTCACCCAGGGTGGCATATCTCAGCCTGGATGTGCATGCTCACCACCGGGGCCCATGTTCAAGGGAGGAGTGGGATGCTGTGGGTCTGAGGTGGGGGCCCAGGGTTCCGGGCTCCTAACAAGGTTCTCAGATGACACAGAGCCACCAGGCCTCGGGGAGAGAGCGCACAGTCCGAGCCCAGGCAGTCAGGGAGGAGGGGACACTGCCTTGTCCCTATGCTGTTCCCCTGCACCCGATTCTTAGAAGTGGGTCCAGAGCAGGACAGAGGGAGCCCAGGGGGTCTGTGAACAGTGGATGAAGGGAATGCGCCTTTGGTGCCCCTGGCTGGCCTGAGACGGGGCATCAGAGCCAGGGACCAAGGAAAAGCCGCTGCCGTCCCCCCAACCACGGTGCCTGCACTGATGTGAAGGATGCCCTAGCTTGCCCATCATGGAGGGCGTGTGCCTTTCTCCCTCCTAAATGTGCGCATAAGCTCACCAAGAGGAATGATGACCTGATGGTCAGAACAGTGGTATCACATCTGTACCTGAACAGCCCCTGGGCTCACCACCTCGCTTCCAGACCACAGCTTTTCTCAGCTATGAAAAAAGGGGGGCTGGACTAGAAAATGCCTCCAGTCCTCTGTCCATAGTCCTAAAGCTTTCGAAAGCCCCCCCCTCTGCCCTAAGCACCCACCCATAGGCTGCTCTGCCTGCTCAGTCGGCTTCACAGCTCTCAGCCTCCAGGTGGTGCACAAACTACTCTCCCCAGAAGCATTCCTGCTTCCGCACTGGTTCTAAGGGTGGATGGGTGGGTGGGGAGGAGCTGCGGTGCTACTTTCCCAGGCAGGCCTGTTTCCCATCCACAAACACCTCTTCCTGGGAACATCAGAGCCCCTGCTTCACCGAGGAAAGGAAATCTAACACCATAGCCATCTTGCTGGAAGGCAAAATGGGTTCCCCTCTTGGGGAAAATCAGGGCACAATCAGGGTTTCTCACTCCTGGTGTTCCTTCTTTTATTCTTTACCTCAGAAAAACTCCACCAAATTATTAAAGCATTAATATAAATTTAGTCTCCTAAAAAGCTTAGTCCAATTGTGGGGTTAAGTTCAAACATGTCTGTAAAAATTGATTTAAGTAATAACCTTTTTTAAAGATTGATACACAGTTGACACGTAACATTAGTTTCAGGTGTGTAATACAGTGATTCTATATTTGTATTTATTGTGAAGTGATCACTACAGTGAGTCTAGTTAACATCCATCCCCACACACAGTCAACAATTTTTTTTCTCGTGATGGGACCTTTTAAAATCTACTCTCCTAGCAACTTCCAAGTACACAATACAGTTCTGTTAACTGCAGTCACCATGCTGTGTGTTACATCCAAGGGCTTATTTATTTTGACCCCCTTCATGTGTTTTGCATAAGCAACTTTACTTGATACGTCCAAAAGGATAAGACAAAAAAAGTTAGTAGAGAACCTTTCTGATATAAGGCATGATCTAATCTAACAAATACTATCCACATCACTTCATTCTCTTATTTTGAAATATTAGGCCAGGCAAACACATGCAGGGCCAGATGCACTCACTGCCAGTTGTCCGGCCCGCGATTCAGCGAGTGAGGTGCGCTGGGTGGGAGGGAACAGGAGGACATGTTCCCCATGACACCCACCCTTAGCTTCTGTCGTTCACGTGGAGGAGAACCGGCTGCTCCTCAACCCCCACCCAGGACCACCAACAATGCTGGCCCAACGGCTACTACATCTGCCCATTTTTCAAAAGAGAAATTTGACCAGATTAAAGTTAAATCTCCTAATTTTTTCAATGTTGACAGTTTATTCATAATTTTTAAAACCTTCAGAGACAACAGCATATACAGTAAACCAAACACGTGTCTGGATCCGAAGTGGCCCGAGGTCAGTGTGCAGCCTCTCACAACAAAGCGACCCCATCCTCAGAAGCCATGTCCAGTGGCCACATCGAGGGTCAATGCTGTCATGCGCTGGAAGATCTTCACTGTCTAATCCAATTTATGGTGCCTATTCCCCCACAAACTCCATTCTGGTGAAACCAGCCTTCCACCACCACCAACACGCCGTCCTCCTTTCCAACTCTGTTCCTCCCCACATACTGTTTTGTTCCCAGAAGTGGTCTCTCCCCACCTCCAGTCGTGAGGTACCATCACACAGTTTTCCATGACGCCTCGGTAAACAGACCTTTTCTCATCAGATCCACTGGGACGTTTCACGTGGATTCATTCTTTCCTGACAAAGCTGTGAGCTCTGGGTGGTGGGGCGAGGTCTAGATGGCCATTCGTAAGGTCTCATGTTTTTTAAGAGGGTAACAAGGATCCACATGCACCCTATGACATGAAGGCCTCTGGGACATGAGTCCCAAAACACACGACGTTAATTAACCCAGAAGAGATCAGCCACAGCTAACCTGGCACTCCCTCAAGTGGGAGGCAGAGTTGTCCAGCCCATGTGAAAAAGGTCTGGTTAACAGTGCAAAGCACAGAACTGAAAACAGCACCACGTCCACGCCCCTGGATTCGCCCACCTGCCCTATTTCCCTTTGGAGACAGGTGAGCGCTTGACTGGTCTAAACGTTAGGGACTTTCCAGAAACCAGAAGGCACCATGGCAGACCCAGGGCAAACTCAGGCCCCAAAACTGCGGTTGCCCAAAGACCATGAACCCCTTAACCCCAGACCAAACAGGACCCATACTCTTGCCAATTAATAGACTCAACTGGAATCCTGAGCCAACCCCACACCCGGAGTCCCCGGTCACCCATTTCCTAGATCAGCCTGAGTCCTCAGAACCGCCAGAGCATATGCTGAGTCAGACACATCCCGCCTGACCTATGGATGCCAAAACCCTGAAAGTGTTTGAATTTGTCTGGGATGCTGCATTCATTCAGAAACCCCCGACGATGGACAAGTGCCTACAACAAAACTAGAGAAGGCGGAGAGGGCAGAGGGCACAGGGCAGGAAGCACCCAGGCAGCATGCGCGTCCCTTCCCACCCAGGGCTGCAAGTGGGGCAAGATGACAACTCACCTGTCATATGATCATTAAGCTATAATTAGTTTTGGGTTTTCATTAACTATATTCTGCCTTCAAGTGTTTAAATCCATCTGATGCCCTGGGGCGGGGATGGGGTGGGGTGGGGCATTTGCTATACTCCTGTAAAGTATTTTCATTTCAGTTGGGAAGCTTAATTAATGTTGATTTCTACAAACAAATGCTGTTCAGAGAACGTTAATGACATGCTAAGATTATGAGTAAATTAAAAACACTATCTTTGAACATTTTTATTTATTAAAAAAAATTTTTTTAATTCATTTATTTTCTTTATTTATTTTTGGTTGCGTTGGGTCTTCGTTGCTGTGTGCAGGCTTTCTCTAGTTGCACTGAGCGGGGTCTACTCTTCATTGTGGTGTGCGGGCTTCTCATTGCAGTGGCTTCTCTTGTTGCGGAGCACAGGCTCTAGGTGTGAGGGCTTCAGTAGTTGTGGCATGCAAGCTCAGTAGTTGTGGCTCGCGGGCTCTAGAGCACAGGCTCAGTAGTTGTGGTGCATGGGATTAGTTGCTCCGCGGCACGTGGGATCTTCCCGGACCAGGGCTCGAACCTGTGTCCCTTGCATTGGCAGGCAGATTCTTAACCACTGTGCCACCAGGGAAGCCCCCAAATATTTTTTTTTCCCCAAATATTTTTTAAAAACAGGTAGACATGGGCTTCCCTCTCCATCCCCTTCCTGCCAACATTCAGGTCCGGCACGCTAGGCAGGTGCATGTTAGGTAAGAAGCCAGTGAGGACGGGAACAGAGGAGGAGCCCGTCTCATCTCGGGGGCTGTGCGTCAGCCGGGGGCGCCCACACCCTCAGGTTCGTCTCCAGCCTCCGCAGGTCAGGCTCCTGCAGCTTCCATGGCGCCGCTGCTTTGTTCAGACTCCAGTGTGTCTCACAGGGCAGAACGGAAGCCACACGTCGGGCACCCCCTCTTTTGCTGCCTCCCCAGCTCCCTCGTGCTTCTGCCCTTCTGCCGAGTAGTCTGTCGAGCGTGGTCCCTGCAACATGGCGGTGGCGGCAGCAGCAGCATCTGCAGACTCGTAAGAAACACAAACGCTCAGAACATCCCAGGTCTTCCGAATCTCAGAGGATGGAGTCAGCTGATGCATGGAAAATTGGAGAACCTTTTTCCAAAATGCCTCAGCCCTTTCCTCCCTCTTTCTCCCCCTTGAAATAGAAAAGCAGTGCTTGGCTTCTTCCTGATGGTGACGCCGCCGCCTTCTGTGGGGGAGCCTGCTAAGTGCTTCACACCCTCATGCATGCGGCACTCATGCAGCGACAGACTGTTACGGTGGGATCCTGATCCACGTTCTATGATGACTGCACCTGGCCTCAACCAGATCAAGGTCGTGAGCCTGAGTCTTAGAGATGCCCATTTATGCTGGGCCCCTCTGAGGCTACAAAAGGCAGCCTTCAGTCTGCGGCAGACACTGGTGGTAAGACACAGGCATAGGACCCACTGAAAGGCCACAGATCAGCCCACAGGGAGACCAGCACCCGTCGTTGGAACACACTAAGGGCTGCATACCCATGATGCCACTGTCAGTGATCCAGAGGACTTCCCACAAAGCTCTGCACCTTCAGGAAAGCACCCCGGAGGAGGGCGTGCAGACAAGCTTCTCCGCCTGTCAGCCTGGCAGGGGGCAGGGAGCGGGCAGCACTGAGCATGGCTGCAGCGTCAGCAGCAAGAGGAAGGGGCACGTGTCCCGGGAGGGGTCGCAGTGGGCTTGCTGGCCTCCCAGCACCTTGGGGAGAGATGGAAGCTGAAGGCAGGGTCAGCACCGGCCAGTGAGGAAGATGCTTCTGCGGCCAAGGGGCAGGCGTCAACTGGGGGAGGGGGACATGACCTCCTCACACCCTGTCTTTCAGCACTGGCATGGGGTGACAGAAGCAAGAAGCTGTGTCCCCACGGCAACACTGAGCTTTTCAGATCACACTCCTAATTTCCACTCAGAACCTTGGAAAGTAATCCTGCACAGAACCACCACGAGCAGGCACAGATTGAAGGCTGAGGTTTCAGCTCCTCGAGAGCGAGGAGCCATCCACTCACTGCAGGTACCTCCATGTCCCACGCCCAGCGGGGCAAAGGTGACCACATCCTTCGTGGAGCTTCCGACCCAGGGGCCTCAGGCTGGGCCATTTTGCTCCAGCTTGAATCCGAGTCGTGAGCTGTGAGGGTTGTGCTCAAACCCCAGGCTGGCGAGGGAGTGGCTGGAGGGCTGGGACCTGCATTTCAACCTGACGATTTTACTCTCTAACCATCCTTACACACACTTGCAAAATGCTGAAAATGTTTCTTCTTCATGAAACATGACCGTTAAACTTGAGGGTGAGAAAATACACAGGAAACACTTATTTCTCTGAAAATTCTGGACAGAAGGAGACTCTACAAACATTTCTGCAGCCTCCTATTCGGAGATCTGCAAAAGTCTTCAGGTACATCCCTTCAGATGTCGAGGGTCTACAGAATATTACTTTCTTGTCAAATACAGTCATAGCAGAAGGAGTTTATTATTCAATCTCTTTCGATCCCCAGATCTGTGAGACAGACTGGAGAAGGAGAAATAAAACTCAATGTTATTATTTCCATTCCAAATAATTCCGTTCTTTTTTTAATCTTTTGTGATAAAATATATATAACAAATTTTGCCATTTTAACCATTTTAAGTATACATTCAGTGGTATTAATTACATTCACACTATTGTCCCACTATCACCACTATGTGTTTCCAAATCTTTTCCAGCATCCCAAACAGAAACTCTGCAACCAAGTAAGTTCCCACTCTCCCCTCTCCCAGCTCCTGGTAACCTCTAATCTACTTTCTGTCTCTATGAATTTGCCTATTCTAGGTATCTCATATAAGTAGAATTACACAATAATTGTCTTTTTGTGCCTGGCTTATTTCACTTAGCATGAAGTTTTTCAAGAATTATCCATATTGTAGCCTGTATCAGAATGTCATTCCTTTCTATGGCTGAGTAATATGCCAGTTTATACCCCATTTTATTTATCCATTCATCAGTTGATAGACACTTGGAATGTTTCCAGCTTTTGGCTGTTGTGAATCATGCTACAATGAACACTGGTATACAAATATGTGTTCACGTTCCTGTTTTCAACTCTTTGGGGTCTATAACTAGGAGTAGAAGTCCTGGGTTATATGGTAGTTCTACATTTAGCTTTTGAGGAGCTGTCAAACTTTTCCACAGCAACTGCACTTTTTTTTTTTTTTGCGGTACGCGGGCCTCTCACTGTTGTGGCCTCTCCCGTTGCGGAGCACAGGCTCCAGACGCGCAGGCTCAGCGGCCATGGCTCACGGGCCCAGCCGCTCCGCGGCATGTGGGATCTTCCCGGACCGGGGCACAAACCCGTGTCCCCTGCATCGGCAGGCGGACTCTCAACCACTGCGCCACCAGGGAAGCCCAACATCTGTCATCTTACACAGACAAAAACAGAAAAAGAAAATGGTTTTTCTCCTTGTGATGAGAACTCTTAGGATCTACACTCCTAACGACTCTCATATAAACCATAGAGCAGTGTTAAGTACAGTCGTGTTGTACATTACATTCCTTGTTCTTATTTATCTGATAACTGGAAGTTTGCACCTTTTGACCACCTCCCTCTCATTCCCCCACCCACCCTCCGCTTCTGGTAACCACAAGTCTGATCTCTGTTTCTATGTTGAGGGTTTTTTCTTTCTTTCTTTTTTAGATTCCACATATAAGTGAAATCATACAGTATTTGTCTTTCTCTGTCTGACTTATTTCACTTAGCATAATGCCCTCAAGATCCATCCATCTTTTTGCAAATGGCAGGATTTCCTTCTTTTTGTGGCTGAATAATATTCCAGACACACACACACACACACACACACACACACTCACACCCATTATCTTTATCCATTCATCCGTTGATAGACACTTAGGTTGTTTCCATGACTTTTTTTTTGGGCTGTGTTGGGTCTTCGTCGCTGCGCGCGGGCTCTCTCTAGTTGTGGAGAGTGGGGGGCTGCTCTTCGTTGCAATGCGTGGGCTTCTTACTGCAGTGGCTTCTACTGCTGAGGAGCACGGGCTCTAGGCATGTGGGCTCAGTAGTTGTGGCACGCGGGCTTAGTTGCTCCGCAGCATGTGGGATCTTCCCGGGCCAGGGCTTGAACCCGTGTCCCCTGCATTGGCAGGTGGGTTCTCAACCACTGCACCACCAGGGAAGCCCCTGTTTCCATGTCTTGACTACTGTAAATCATGCCAATAAACATGGGGTACAGATATCTCCTTGACACAGTGTTTTCATTTCCTTCAGATATATTCCCAGAAGTGGAATTGTTGGATCATATGGTAGTTCTATTTCCCATTGTTCGAGGAATCTCCATACTGTTTGCCATAGAAACTGGACCAACTTACATTCCCACCAACAGGGCACAAGGGTTTCCTTTTCTCCACATCTTCGTCAGCATTTGTTATCTCTTGTCTTTTTGATGATAGCCATTCTGACAGCTGTGAGGTGATACTGTAGTTTGGATTTGCATTTCCTTTATGATTAGTGATGCTGAGCATCTTTTCATGTACTTGTTGGCCATTTGTATATCTTCTTTGAAAAAATGTCTATTCAGGTCATTTGCCCATTTTAAAATGGGATTATTTGGGTTTTTTGCTACTGAATTATATGAGTTCTTTATATTGGACATTTGGATATTAACCCCTTATCAGATATACCATTAGCAAATATTTTTTCCCATTCAGTACGGTGTCTTTTCATTTTGTTTATCATTTCTTTGCTGTCCTATGCCCATTTTTAAATTGGGTTGTCTTTTTGTTAAGTTTTAGTAGTTCTCTATATATTCTGGATAGTAAGCCCTTATCAGATATATGAGTTACAAATATTTTCTCCCATTCTGTAGGATGTCTTTTCACTTTCTTGATAATGTCTTTAGATGCACAAGAGTTTTTAATTTAGATGAAGACCAATTTATTTTTTCTTTTGCTGCTCATGCTTTTGGTATCATATCTAAGAATTCACTGCCAAATCCAAGATCATGAAGATTTCCCTCTATCTTTTCATTTAAGAGTTTTGTGGTTTTAACTCTTATTAGGATAATTTTTGCATCTGGCGTGAGGTAGGGTTCCAAGTTCATTCTCTGGCATGTGGAAATTCAGTTGTCCCAGCACCATTTGTTAAAAAGACTATTCTTTCCCCATTGAATGGACTTGAAACCTTGTCAAAAATCAGTTGGCCATAGATGTATGGGTATACATTTCCAGACTCTCAATGCTATTCCACTGAGAATAGAATTTATGTCTATCCTTATACCAGTACCACACTGTTTTGATTACTGTAGCTTTATAAATTTTGAAATTGGGAAGTGTAAGTCCTCTGACTTTGTTCCTTTTCAAGATTATTTTGGTTATTTAGGACCCCTTACAATTCTGTACAAATTTGAGGATCAGCTTTTGCATTTCTGTGGGAAAAAAAGGCTGCTGGAATTTTGGTAGGGGTTACACTGAATTTGTGGATCGTTTTGGGTAGTACTGACATCTTAGCAATATTAAGTCTTCCTGCCCATGAATATGTGATGATGTCTTTCCATTTAATTAAGGCTTCTTTAAATTTCTGTCTGCAGTGTTTCATAGGTTTCACTGTACAAGTCTTTCCTCCTTGGTTGAATTTATTTCTAGTTATTTTCTTCTTTTAGATGCTATTTTAAATAAAATTACTTTCTTAATTTCCTTTCAGATTGTTCACTGCACACGTATAGAAACAATGGGTTCCTCTGTGTTAATCTTCTTCCCTGCAACTTTGCTGAATTTGTTTATTAGCTCTAGTACCTTTTGTGCGGATTCTTTGGGATTTTCTGCAACAGGATCGTGTCATCTGCAAATCGGGATCGTTTTAGTTCCTTCTTTGTAATTCGAATGATTATTATTTCTTTTTCTTATCTAAGTGCTCTGACTAGAATTTCCAGTACGATACTGAATAGTAGTGGTGAAACTGGCATCCTTGTCTTGTTCCTTATCTTAGGGGGAAAGCTTTCAGTCTTTCACCATTGAGTATGGTGTTAGCTGTGGGTTTTAATAAACGTCCTTTATTTTGTTGAGGAAGTTCCCTTCTGCACCTGTTTTTTAAGTGTTTATATTATGAAAGGATGCTGGATTTTGTCAAATGCCTTTTTTGTTGTTTATTGAGATAAGCGTGTTTTTTTCCTTCATTTTTTAAAATGTGGTGTATTACACTGGTTGACTTCTTTATGTTGAACTACAATTTCATTATTTCTTAAAAAGATAATTAATTTCAAAAGATGTATTACTATATAAAAACTATGCTCTGAGCATCATTATTTCATTCAACACATGTTAACTGTACACTCTGGCACTGTTCTAAGTACTGACTGTAGTTCACACCAGTAAATTAAACATACATATCTACCCTCCTGGAGTAACATCTGGGAGAGGGGACAAAATAAGAAAGATAAGTAAAATACAGAGTATGTTAATTAGTACAAGTGATAAGGAAAGAATATAAAGCAGCAAAGGGGGCAGAGAGCATGACGAGGTTGAGATTTTAGATAGAGAGGGCTATCTAACTTGCAACATTACAGTTTACAAACATGTCCATAACTCAGCACTGCTTGAGAAATAGAGAAAAACGCTCTTAGTGAAGAGGAAGAAATTGCCTCAACAAATGTAGTGTCTTTCCCACAAAAATCCCCTGCCAAGCCAAAAGCCTTATTAGGAAATCCCGTTTCCTTTTGGCTCCATGTCCTCCACCAACAGGTACTGAGCCTGATGTCAAATATAATGTGGGTTTTGTGTGTTGTGAGCCAGTGAGGGCATAAATGGCACAAAATACTGCCCTCCACAACCAGAACAAGGATGCAGAATCCATCAAGTGATAAAAGAGTAGGTCTCCAAAATCATAACCCACCCTTCTAATTGTCATCCCTTTTACTTATTTTTAATAGCTGAAAATATTCAGGACGGTGCATTTGTCCGTAACTCCCACAGGCTAGTTTCCTGACACTGAATGATTCTTTTAGAAGTTATAAAAAGTTAAGTCATCTTTTCATTTCTGACTCCAACATGCTAACAGAATTTGAACATATTCATCTGACCTTCAGAATAAATGAAAAATATAGCATGAGAATGAAGAGCAGGCATGCTGTTTGATACACTGATTTTAACATGGAAGCTGCAACGGAGTGCCAATTAAGTGAATCACAGAAATAGACAGAAAATATATCCAGGGTTTTTAAGCAGATATTATACAGGTTAAACATGGCCTAACTTCAATTACAAAACAGCAGCATACTTCTCAATAGCCATGTAGATTTTTAATAGGGAGCTTCCTAGAGAAGACAATCATCTGACTTTGCATCTGAGCAATGTTTCTTTCAGCCTCTTCCAGCTCACTCTCCTCTCTCCCATCACAGCAGGCAGGATGGGCCATGAGCAACGGGAAACTGCACTTCCCAGCCCCGTGGCCAGGCCGACGCCAGGGACAGGTGCACGCGGGGATGTGAAGTGTAGCCCGTCAGGCCATGAATTCACTAATCCAGCTTTGTCTTAAAACCCTGGGGTGGGGTGGGGCTGAAGGGAAGGAGGGTTTCACACGCCCCATCTACAGGCCCCATCTACAGGGATGTACACCTCAAGCAGTCTGGCTCTGAAGGCCCCAAAGGGTACTTCTGTAGGTAATGGCTCCATCCTTCCACAGCCGGTCACTCCGAGTGGAAGGCCCTAGGTGCACAGTGACCTCCAAACTATCCCCGTGGCAGACAGTCTTGGTTACGTCGTTCATTTACACACAGAGAAAAGAAAGACTTGCTGTTAAGATTTTGCGCTTTAAAAGGCAACAAGTACAACCAGACATTTAATAAGGAAAACTGAAGCACTGAAATGAGGCTACTGGTTGACATGAGCTCAAAAAAATGTAGGTGAATGAAAATATGCAATGCCTAATTTTATTAATCAGATTAGAGCAACTCTGTAGAAAATTACTATTCTTTGCTCATCAACACAGATAAGGCAATGTAAACACTTCCCTATTGCTACTGTGCCCAAACACTTCTCTGCTGAGCTATTAGCCAGTGTTTCATATTATAAAAATCGTAATAGAAAATTGTGGCCCAACAGCTGTATGCAGAGTTCCCAGCAATATGGAGAAACAGTTGTGTTTATGCAGAGATCAGTCTTTCAAACTGAGAGATCTCCAAAGCTCCATTTGTACTTAAAAGGCTTGTTTTTTTGTTACCCAGTAAATAACTCATTCATATTCTACAAAGAAAATCCTCTAAAATGGGAGAAAAACCCGTATTTAACATTAGGGAGGGAAATGGGGCTGAAAGCAAGAAAAGCAGTCTATTTCCCCCAGCTTCTTGGACTAGATTAAAGCTTGTCTTTATAATTTAAAGTAGCCTCTACTTTTTCCACATTTGTAAGAGGCAGAAATTTCATGAAAGGCTGAGAGGCACTATCCACAAGTGCAGAAATTATGCCAGAGAACATGCTGAGAAACACATTTTTAAAAGAAGAGATCATGCGTCCTTTTCTCTTACTCTGCAGCACATTTTCCTTAGCTGCTGTGTTTCGCCAGGATGGAGGGGCAGTTGTCAGGATGGTCTGAAACCTAGCACCCTGCCAGTGGTCGTCAGGAGTGTCAGGGAACCGTGCCGAGTCAGGATCAAGCATCAGAGTTGTGCTGGGAGTGCCCACCACAGGGTGTAAATCAGAGTCTCTGGAAGACACGGTGTATGTATGCTCGTCAACTATCTCAAAAAAAATGACAGTTTGGGAGATGAGTGTCAAGAAGTGTTTTTAAGCCTGTTTGAATATAAAATAAAACAGCAGAACAGAGCTGCTTGTTCACAGGCAAGAAAGGGAGTACATCCTGTTCGTCCTCAGTCCCGCGGCCGCTGGCTGCCTGGCTCTTCCAGACCCAGGCTCGGGGGATGGTGCCAACAACTGGACGGCGGGGCCTGGCAGGCTGTGCCCTTCCATAGATGAAGGAAGAGAAAGGCGTTCTCTTCGGAGACCAAATAGAGGCCTGGGGAAAGGAGGGCCCGAGAGTCTGTCCTGCCCATGCAGGTCCAGGAAGAGGTCAGCCCTCCCCAACAAGCACACACGGCACTGAATCTGGAAACTGCTGTCTGCAGGGAACCATCAATCACTTCAGAGATTCTGAAAGGCGACGGGCCTGAGGGCAGCAAGTCACCCTCGGGCTGCCGCCAAAGGGCTGCACTTGCCTGTCAGCTGCCCCCCAAGAACCAGGGAGGCCCTCAGGGCAGCCCACCTCCACACAGATCCCCCAGGATCTCCCCCCAGAGAGCACCTTTGCCCTCCTCCAGTCTTGGCAGCGAACTGTTCACCAAAAGGTCTGAGCCCTCTGGCTCCTTCAATGGACAGGAGTTCCTGGATGGGGCTTTGCTTGGGGTCTCTGTACTTCTGGCCACATCCTTACTGTCTCCGCTCCGCCCCTGAAAAGCCACCAGTACCCAGTCTGCCTGGCCTCCTGGACCACCTCCCTGCTGTGCTTTGCGGCCATGTTCATCTCAGACCACACCTCACTTCTCAGTATTTATTGACTGACAGTGTCTGAGAAGATCCTAAAAGGACAGAGGCCATGGACAGGGCAGGCTGGGCGCAGGGCTTCCTGGGGCCGACTTCCTTCCCTGGAGGTTGAGGAGCACTGATACAGGGCCGCACACCCTCTGGGCATCTCCCCTTACCCCTGTGCCCTGACGCCTCTGCTGAAGCCCTCCTTACACATTTCGTTTGAAACAGCCCAAAGTGCAGATGGCAGATATCACTATCCCATTTAAGAAAAAAAGAAGGAAAAGAAGGAGAGAGAGAAGTGGAGGGGAGAGTCAGATGGGAGAGAGGGAAGAGGAAAAACATGAGGGAATATATGTGTGTTTCGAAGTTTAACTCTGGTGCAGGAAGGTAGGAAGCAGAAAACTAGACGTGTTGTAGCAAAACCTCCTCCCAAAACACTGGGAAGATGTGTGAGGAGAGCCTGGAGAAGGGGTGCCTGGGCTCTGACCAGGATCCACGATGAGTTTCCCACACACAGTAGAGCCCTATAAAAAGTTTCCTCAACTACAGTAGTGACTTGACTCCAGGTGGGGCTCTCTGTAGAGAGATGCTCCAGAAGAGCTGGCTCCCAGCACAGACCCAGGCTGGCAGTGGCCCCTTTTTGTCCCTGCTCTTCAGGTGAAGGGGCACCTTCTCCCACCCCCTGATGTGTGCCTGGGCCGGGCTGGGTGCTGGGACCCAGGACACCTTCCTGGGCAGGTGGAGCTGTGCAGAAGCCTGGATGCCCGCCCAGAGGGGCTGGGCAGCTCCTCCCTAGGGAGCAGGTGGCACTGCAGGCTGCCCAGGGCCACACCACATCCCATGGGAGACGATGGCTGGGGTTGACTAGTTGATGTGCTGTTGAGTCCTGTGACCTTTCGTTACATGTGTTAATTTCCATTTTGCAGCTTTCTTCTCCTCTCGTGGGGCAGTATCATTTTTTCCCTGTTTCCGATATTTGCATGGGCCCTCGAAAAGGTGGGAGACTCCAGGCTCTCTGCCTGCATCCTGCTCGGATAGAAACCCGGGTCCTGGAGCCAGGACGCACAGCAGCTGAAGGGTCCTCCGCCCGGCTCCACTCTGGTGTGTGTGTGTGTGTGTGTGTGTGTGTGGGGTGTGTGTGTGTGTGTGTGTGTGTGTGTGTACAGGTAACCCAGCGTCAGTCTACTTTCTATCCTCTGCAGGTGAGGACCACCAAGTCTAACAGAACCTGGATCGCCCAGCACAGTGACGGGTGCACACGAACCCACTCACTGAACACTGACGGGATACCTGCGAGTTTCCATGCCCTATGCGTGCCTTGGGGACCCAGCAAAGTGCACCAAGAGGAATACCTGATGAATGGATGAGTGACCCACAGGTGATCGTGACTGTAGCTGTGGCCTCAGGGCTGCTGTACGAAAGCAGGGCTTCCTCACTCCCCAGCAGGTATGCCCGAGCCCTAAATGCCATGCACGCGGCACCCTGCCCACCTCACTTCTGTCAGGTGCCAGGCCCTGAGGCTCAGGTGAGCTCTGGGGAGGGCCAGGTGGGCTCCTGCACCCTCCCCGCAGAAACAGCCATCCTCCAATTTCGACAGACCCAGCAATCTCAGCAGACAAGCCCTGGCTGTCGCCCACTCACTCGGGTGTCTTTCACCTGACTGACTACTGCAAAGTGAAAGCAAGCAAATAGGGGAGGGTGCATCTTGGTGTTCAAGATTATGAACAGAATGGAGTCATTGGTTAATATGAGCCAGGACAAAACCGCAAGGCAGAAATTCAAAATTCTATATATTTAATTTACTGTACGGCATTTAAATCATCCCTTTAAACTTGGTATACTGGAATTCTTTTGCGCATTTAAGTGACACATTTAGAACCTCTTTCTATAACTCAGATCAACATGTCATCTAGAGAAACATCAACCACGAACAGGACAGAAACTGATCTATTTGGTCAAAAGGCCACCTCCTGTCGCCACTGCAAACATCTCTCCTACCCGTCAACTGCCTTCAGCCCCAACAGTCGTACTAAGAGGCTCTTCTGTCTCCGTAGTTCCAGAAAGGCAGCACAGCTCATCAAGGAGCTGGGCGGTCCCTTTCAGAGACCACCACCACGTAAACAGAACCCACCACCCAACATGGGGCGGGAGTGGCGCCCTCCTGCTCGGCCCCATTCGAGCCACAGCAGCCCCGAGCCCCCGCGGCTTGAGCGTATTTCACTGCCGCGATCACAGATTTCCATCTCCGCCAGTGTGCAGCTAGGTGCCAGACTGGATTCACACACTGCATCCTGACTGTCCCCCGTGAACAGATTACACAAGAACACTGTGGGCAGGGGCTGGCAAGTGATGAAAGGGGTCACAGTGGGAAAGGCAGACCCGGTGACGACGGCCGGAGTGAGGGGCACAGGGAGGCACTTGTGTGACACCAGGAAATGCTGTCTGCCTGGTGACTTCCAGCAAACACCTGAAAATAATCACATGATTTACAAAGAAACACCTCTTCTGGATAAACGTTGTGTCCAATATTTATCTCATTCAAGTTAATAACAGACATAAAGTCACTGATTCAGGTGCTTTTTTGAGCCACGGGGATTCCAGGGATCACAATCGTTTTCCCTGCCCAGGTGGAGAAAACCCAGGCCCAAGGCGGTAACGAACCAAGATCACTGCCCAGAGTAGCAGACAGAGCCTCTGACTCTGATTCTAAGCCACTCGTGTGACAGGAGCAATGCACAAATCTATTGTCATCCACGATAAAAACAAGTTTCAGTGCTGGGCCTCCAAAAAAATATCGTTAAGGGTCCTTCCCCTTGCAAACGTCACACCCAAAGTTCCCAAGTAACACCATGATACCATGTCACACTGCAACAACTCCCAGGCCTCCTTACCTCTACAATGTGGGCACTTGAACACACGGCAGCAGCGAAACAAAGTCCATCACTTGTTTCCAAAGGGAAAAGAACTGGACCGTGTATCTTTCCTCAAATACAGCCCCTGCTGTTATTCAAATGTTAACATTCACACACAATAAAACCCTGTGACACACTCTCACACACATGCGTGCTCACACACATGCGTGTGCACACACACACCACAGGAGTTAGGAGGGGAACAGGGAGGAACTAACTGGTAAAGGAAACAGACATCCGGCTGTAAGATGAACAAGGTCTGAGGACCTACCGTACAACACGGTGACTACAGGTGGCAACACTGTCGTACAAATGAAACTTTTGCTAAGAGTAGAACTTAAATATTCTCACCAAAAAAAAAAAAGGGACAAAAGCGGTAAATATGTGAGGTAATAGATGTGGTAATTTACTAGGTGGCGGGAATCCTTTCACAATGTGTACACATATTAAATCACCACAATGTACACGTTAAACATCTTACAATTTTGTCAACTATACCTCAATAAGGCTGATGTTTTAAAAAATTTAAAGCAAGCTGCAAAGTACAACCATGACTTTTGACTGTTCTGACTGTGTTTCTTCAACTCCCAGCCCTGGCTGACTGATAACCGCAGACCCCAGACCCAAGCTCCCTGGTGGCTCCGCTCGTCCCCCAGCCCATGAGCTAAGCGTCTGCCTGAGTCTCCCGGGATCAGGCCTCTCCCCTCGGAGGCTGGATCACCCTCCAGTGACTCCACTCCACAGCCTCCGCCCTGAAATAACCACACTCCCCTCCCTCACTCCCCAGCAGTGAGACCCCCGAATGGGGGCGGGCTGGGGGGGGACCCCTCCTAGCTGGTGCAGCTCTGACTATATATCTATTCAACTCCTGATGTGATTTCACACCCATTCCTTCAAACTCTTTTTTTTTCTTTTTTTACATAATCATATCACAGCAATAAGACTCTTCTCAAAACCTGTTGAAAAGCCAGACCCCTCCCCCCTTTACCTTCCCTGTAGTGTCTCAGATGGCAACTTCGAGTTCACCTGAAGGCCACCTGCTCTGTGGACAAGGCAGGGTCCTTCCAGGGGCTCTCCCTCTGTTCTCCGTCTATAAGTTTCCCTTGCCTATAAGGTGGGGCTCAGAGCTACGTGCTCTCTCAGGACCTGCATGGGTATAACTGCCTTGTCTCACAGCCTCACTCTCCTACTCAAAACCCTTCAATGACTTCCTTCAGAATAGAGAATAAGAACTACTTGGCCCGACATCCTGGCTTTCTGTAATCTGGCCCCAATCTACCTTTCTAGTAATGCTCCTTAAAATCAGCCCTGACCTCCAAGCAAGTTGGCTTTTTGTGACCATTCCCCCACATGCCAGGCTGCTCAGGAAAGAGAGTTCTCCAAGGCCCCCACCCACGATGGGTCTGCCTTGTGCACCCACGCACCAGTGCTGTCCCACACTTGGCACTGGAGAAATTGCCCCAAACCTCTATGGATCTTCTCAAGGGCACCAGTTTACCACTAGATGGAGACCACATCCTGTACCCCGGCACCCCCCCATACTCTGCATCCTGTGCCCATCACATGCTCAACACTCACAAAAATACTCTCCACGAAATATACCCCCCAAAAGGATGTGTTGCTACTACTTAGGGTACCATTTTCTATGAGTAACCACCCCAAACACATTTTCTCTAGAGCACTCTCCAGCCCCCTGTCCTGTTCTGAAAATTAGTCCTGGCATCTGGTTTTTCTGGGAGAAGCTACCTGCACTGTCCATCAGTCCCTGTTACTCCAGGTTAAATGTCCTGACATGAGAACGAATGCAGAGCCACAAGGGACTGAGGAGGCAGCAGCCATTGCTCCTGAGGCCTTGTGGGGTTGCAGGTGCCCTGGGACATCTTTAAAACCCTCTCCATTTTTTAAGGTCAGACTGGCCTTTAAGAACTTGGATTCATGCAAGTTCCCTCCGCAAGAAGCAGACGACACTCGGAATTTCTATCTTCCAAGCACACATAACAGGAAGGGGCTGTACTTTCTTGGTTGTCCTTCTGTAGAAACTATATCAAGTCACAGACATAGACCTGAATCAAGTCGCAGAAGGTATATCACTGTCCTTGCCTGGCTCAGCCGCCCGCACCTCCCAAGACAGGGAGAGCAACCTGCTTCCAACCCTGATGGCTGGAGAGACTGCCGGTCTGAGCACGTTCCCAGGAACAACACCTGGGTTCCCCCAGAGATCTAAGGAGAAAAGGGTCAGAGGTTAGTTCAAGTTCCTTTTTCTCCCATTTTTTAGAATAAGTGAATAAAGGAAGCCCAGAAGCCCCAGTAAAGATGAAGGGATAAAGATAAGGAGGCAACACGCCCAGGCATCCCTTCGGAAACAGGTTCTGCCAATGTGAGGGTGGGGCCTCTTCCCAAAGAGGGGAACCACACCTCATTGTTCCAGCCAAGTCCCCCCAGGAAATCTCGGGGGCCCCTGACACGGGCAGACAACGTTCTGCTCCTCTGATGACGTGAACAGAACCAAGAGGTGTTGCGGTTCACTCTCCAGACACCCAGGCTGTTGTCAGCTGGCATCACACCCCGCATGGCACCCAGATGCCACGATGAGCGCTCCTTGCAGCTTGTCCAAAACGGGGAGAATTTATGCCCTACATGTAGCTGAGGGGATGGCAGGCAAGAGATTCAGGGAAGGGCGAAGCATCTCTGAGAGATGGCTATGCCTTCGGGACGACCCAGAAGACACTTCTAAGAGCCACTCTGGGAGGTCGGCTCGCTTGCTGCCTGTGGCTCCAGCTCCCGAACACAAGAGCTCATTCCTTCTTTTCCAGGGATCGTGTGCTTCATGATTAGTTTTCACCTTTGATTTCCTTTTTCTTTCCAGGCAGGATGAAGCAAAGACCACCTAGCTTTCCCGCTGCTGTTAGCTCTTGGGACATGACAAGAATGGATGAAGGAGTGAAAAAATGATTATTGCTAAACTTAGGTTGCTGGGAGTTTTTTCCAAACCAAAAGCCTATGTTGGCGTCTGCTCTGAGACGTAACTAAAAGAGCTCCAAGCCAGGTGGCTGATTCCGTGGTTGGGCCTCCGGGGCGGGGGGGTGGGGGGTACCTTCTGCAGGACAGGACACATGCTGTGATGACTGAATCTCAGTTCTATTTCTGCAGTTCCTCAAAGAGGGTCCCTTCCAAGCTTTACTGCAGACCCTTTTGGGTAATTTTTCTGAGGCAAATACATGACTAAGGACATGGAGTCCAACAACAAGGCCCCTCCCAGCTGAGCTGCATCTGCTCCGCCTGTCAGTGCCCCTCCCCCCATAACTTCATCCTGAGAGCACAGACCCACCCCGCCCCCACCCCATTCAGACTGTGAGTTTTCATGGGTATAAAGTCACTACTTATGTCACATAAATCCCACTCCTAGCACTGGGGAAACACTGAGCAAAGCGACCATCGGAAGGTGCCATGTCCCAGGGTGCAGCCGAGTGGGTGCTCGTGAGGGCTCCACCTCTCTGCCTCCAGCACCATTAGCAGAGTGGCCGGTCAAAAGAGCCAGCTCTGGAACATTCTCAGAGATTCATCAGAAAAGAAAGCATGCCAGGTGAGTCTCTAAAACCCTCCCTAATTAAGAAGCTAAACCCTGGAAATGAACAGTCAGGACACACGGTGTCAACCAGAGCAGCACCAGGCTCAGCAACACACACGACTGATCCGGTCCCTCGTCTGCGTCCCACCGTTCAGGGCAGGGCGTGTCTGGGTGAGATCACTCGGCATCCTGCAGCGGTGGAGCGCCGTCTAAATCAACAGCACCATCCACTTACACCTCTCCCTTCACGCTCTCTCTAATGCCTGATATTAGTTGAGTTTGTACGAAAACTGATCCGAAAGAGAGGGCCTCTTCTCTCCCCCGACACTGCATCCCCCTCCCCCAGGAAGCAGACTCGCATTGATTTCTGTCTGATTACACGAGGGCCTGCCCTGACTTTCCCGTTACTTAAGCCGGCGTCTCAGTGCGTGTCCTCAGAGACCGGGCTCCGCTCAGGCAGGGCCGTCTAGACAGTATTCATGACCCATCTGTCTGGCAGGCCTGCGGACGGCAAACTCTATTAGAACTGAAGCCGCGCCTCCCGCCCGCTCTCCCTTTGCAAAGCAGGAATCTGACACTGAAAATTACTATCATTGTTGCAGTTCTCAAAATAGCACTGCCAGACTTTCATTAACATCCACGCTAGACTACTAAATATTTAAAGAAGTGGATAAATTTCATCTGAAGTGGGACAGCCCCGTACACATGAAAGCAGTAACAGAATCAAAATGTAAATCTAAGAGGTAGTTTTTATCCAGTAAATTTAGTGTCACAGCAGGAGGAAAGGAAGCCTAGGGTTTACTGAAAGTCCCTCCCATTTGTTCTCTGCCTTTGTTTATTTGAAAAGGCAGAGTTGCCTTCCAAGTTCTTACAAGATTTTAATTGACAGAAAACCGTCTTGGAGAAACAGAGGCACAAACCAAAGGGGCGGGCGGGGAGGGGCCCTTCTGGCATGAAGGAGGAGGGTGAGCCTGCCCCTCTGTGGGCGGCGGGGTAGCTGCTGCACCCTGACCTTGTTTAAATGCCATCCTGGGTCATTTACACACAAGCCAGTAATTGTTTTGCCATGGATTCCTTTTTTAAGTTGAAAAAGGGGTGGGCAGCCCTGTCAAAAGAACACACACTGCTGTGCAGAACAGCTTGGTTCAAGCCGAGCGGCCTCTACTACTGACCTTGACCAAGGCAGGAGCCACCCCACCAACATCCCTGCCCTGGGGCAACACAACGCACTGGGAGACCATCCCACCCTCCCTGTGGAGGCCACATCAGAGTGTGATCCACTGAGGGCATCTGGAGGGGCCACAGAGCTCACAAGACCCAGCGGTGCATCAGGGGTACAGGGCTAACAGTCCACGTCTGACCAAGGGGGGGCTCTGTGCTCACAGCAGGTGAAGGGGAGTAAGCAGTGGCAGAAATGGAGGCACCCTGTTCACTGGATCCCACCAGCTCCCGTGTTCACATTTCCACCCTCCTGATCAGAAAGGAAAACGGAAAGGGGAACTGACTTCCTGCAGGTCATATATATATAGGACACAGCCGGGCGGAACTGAAGAAGGGATTAATTACTCCAACAATCTGTAGAGGAAACCTGAAGGAACTCAACAAAACCAATGATCCCTGATACAGTAGGGATCCTGGGTTAATATTTTGGAATCTACTTGAAAATCCAGGATGAAACGAAGATTACCATCGTCTATATATCAATTAAAAACTGCCATATAAACAATTGCTCTTGGAGCCCTCACTTCTATGGGCCTTCATAATAATACATTGTTTGTTTGATCGCCACCCTACAAACCTTTAAAAACTGATGCGTAAATCCTTATCCTACTAAAAAAAATCATGAAAAAACAAAAAACAAACACCTAGAAGCAAAAACAAACAAACAAAAACCACAGCCTGAATTTAGTTCCTCGCTTCAACATGTTCTAGCTGGGTGACCCTGAATAAATTACTTAACCTCTCTGAGCACTGTTCCCTAGGCTAGATTTCTAGGTTTTGAGATAAATTACATGATGCATGTAAACAGCCGGCACTCAGCAAATGGCAGCTCTCTGCCCACCTCATCCCCATCCTAAGAAGCCACAGGCCTTCAGATAAACTCCTTGCACCGCTAATCATCAGAGAAGTACAGCTATGTTGCTGCTTTGCTTTTGGTAAGTGGTGATGAGATGAGTGGGAAGCAGCAGCGGGTGAAGCCCCGGCTGGTGCGTCCTGGCGCCCAGCTGTCAACATATAAGATGAGGAGGGAGTGGAGGGCTGGCCCAGCACAGCGCCCTCCGCAGCAGCATTCGGGCTACTCTTCCACGGGGCCTTTGCTGAGAAACACGAACTACTTCGAAAGACAAGATTGAGGGCAACAGCAAGAGTTTAATGTGGACTGTCTGTCAGAAAGTAGTACTGTGTCAATGTTACATTTTCTGGGCTTTGGTAACTATACTATGGTTATGGAAGAGAATGTCTTTTTCTTAGGAAATACACATTTAAGTATTTTTGGGTGAAGAGACATGGTGCCTGCAACTTACTACGTGCAAGGCATTATTCTAACTGCTTTACCTAAACTATTTTACTAAATCCTTAGAACAATCCTTTGAGGGAGATACCAATACTATTATTGTCTTTGTTTCACACAGGAGAAAAATCAAGGTATAAGGAGGTTAAGCAACTTGCCTAAAGCCACAATCAGTGAGTGGGGACTGCAGACTGTAACTCAGGGCCTCATCTTGGATTTTCTAGTTGGAACAAACTGCAGGCCCAGCACCGTTTGCAGGGCTGTTTACAGCACAGCCAGCAGCAGTACAAAGCCGGTCCCAGGGACACACTGGCAGGAAGCGGGACCTGCGCTGGTAGACTGACCAGGTCACTGATGCGACAAGCAGCACACCCACACGTGCCAGCACACGCGCACCTAATCTAGTCAAGTCACCTCTGGGCCCCGCACAAACCAGCCCTTCCTGTGCCCCAGGAGGGCTTGTCTCCCAGGGGCTCTGCACTGGGAAACCGAGACCCCAGTAGAGCACAGGGCATCCTGCCACACTGCTGGCCACAGAATGAACCCCAACTAGAGTAGGGACATACTCCAGTGAGTTTGGGTGTTGGCAGTAACCAATATACACCGTAATGACAGACAATTTGGGGAACAGACCTTATGTCCCCTCTCTCTCTGTCCTATCACGCAGGCTTCCAGGGCTGAATAAGTATTCTCACCCTCCAGGTCTACTTGCAGGGCACTAGGCCACGCAAAACACAAGTTTTTTTTCATCCTCCGGTCCGACTTGAGTTTTCAAAAATAATCACATTCAATAATCTGCAAAAATACTGATTCACTATGCTGTACACCTGAAACTAACACAATATTGTAAACCAACTATACTTGCATAAAAAAATTTCTTTAATTTTTAAAAAGCTTATCAAATAGGAACAGAGCCCTATAGCTAATATAGAAATTAAATTTGTAGTTAAAAGCATTTGTACAAAGAAAACCCTAAGCCCAGATGGCTTCAATGGTGTATTTTATAAAATATTTGAAGAAGAAATAATAGCAATTCTACATAATCTCTAAACTATTGATGCATATAACACAGAGGAAAATCAAAATAATTATGCTGGATGAAAGAAGCCAAACAGAAGAGTGTGCACATTATGATTCCAGTTATATAAACTCTAGAAAATACAAGCCAATCTATAAAGACACCAATCCATCAGTGGTCGCCTGGGGTGCAGACAGGGAGCTAAGACAGGAAGGGACCACAGGAGAGTGACAAACATGTTGGGCAGATGGACACACCATGGTTAACTTGTGATGGTTTCATGGGTATATTCCTATGTAAAACTTACCAAATTGTAATTGCTAAATATGTGCACTTTCCTGTGTGTCAATTATTCCACAAAAGCTGTTTAAAGATAGATATATAGCCAACTGAAAAAACATAAAGTAAAAAAAAAAAAAATCACATTCATCCATTCACTCAGCACGTATTTACAGGGCCACTCACTGTATATTGTATACACCACACACTGTATACTATATATGCCATGCAACGTATACTATATATGCCACGCACTATGGGAGGCACTAAGGCTACAGCTGAAACCCTTGTAGTCACTGTTCAACTAAGGGCCATGCTGACAGCTTGCTGGGAAGTAACAGAGGAAGGATAAATGGTTTTCAATTCAATTCAACAGATCCTTTTCAAGTGCCGACATGTACAGTCCATGCTTCGTTAGGAGTGTCAGGGCTTCCAAAGATGTGAGCACAGCCCCTGTCTTCAAAGAGCTTAACACTTGAAATCATTCTTGTCCACATGTGATGATGAAGCAGAACAGTCAACACCTTAAGAGGGACACAAGATGTTGTAGGGTTCCAAGCAGGAGAAATTATTTCTGGTAAGGGTTAGTGACCAATCAGGAAAGTGACCAACCTGATGTAACTGGCAAAACACTAAAAGACAGAAAATACCAAAAGGACGGTCTGGTCTGGGGGTGGAGGAAGAAATAACTGCTTCAGCTTTGAATGCTCAGGAGTTGGAGAAGTTTGGGAGAAGCCTTACGAGCAGAGTTGGATACTTCGTCTGAGCTGGAGATAAGAATACGGGCGTGGCTTTGATGGCAAGTGGTGTCTAGAATCCCACAGACAAGGGCAAGGACCAGGCTGGAACCTGGTGGACAGAGGAGCCGCCACAGAGAAGGAGCAGCTGGAGGTGTCCAGGAAGACCTGGACCCTAAGGGAACGGAGAATCTCAAAGAGGGGATGATAAACCTTACCGACTATGGAGAAAAGGCCAGAAAGAGAAGAAATGGGAAGAAAAAAAAAAAAATCCATGGGATCTGGCCGTGAACAAGCAACCCAGCAAAAGCAGCCAGGGGAGAGCAGTGGTGAGTAAGAAGGGGCTGGAGAGGGCGGGTCGGGGCGAGCTGAGCTGCTCCGGGAGGGAAAAGGACAGGGCAGGCCCAGCCAGGGCAAGCGCAGGGGAGGGCAGGGGAGGGCTCCACCCAGGAATGGCAAGGACCTGAGGGCTGCTCGGGCCCTCCCTAACAGAGGCCACGCTGCCCTTGGGTCTGCGAGGCTGATGCAGCAGCGGGCAGTGGGCTCAGAGGCACAGGGCGGTCAGAAGGCACTTGGGGAAGTCAGAGGGAGGAAGGTGAAGGTGAGGGGCCTGGAGGAGAAGGAAGGATCAGCCAGGGGAGGTGACAGAGCGGCTGGTGAGACCCCTAGTGCTGGGGAACAGGACTCTGCACTCCTGGAGTCTCACTTCCTTGAAGTTAAACAGGCCACTGAGAATCACAGAATCCTAGATAAAATTGTAACAGGGAGGAGCCAATCCTGACTCCATCTTGGATCTGTTTCTTTTACTTTAACCTTTGCTGCCCGCTGCTTTTGTTCACTAAAAGGATACTGTCTAGCAGACCTACTAGAGAATGGACTTGAGGACGTAGGGAGTGGGAAGGGTAAGCTGGGACAAAGTGAGAGAGTGGCATGGACATATATATACTACCAAACGTAAAATAGATAGCTAGTGGGAAGCAGCTGCATAGCACAGGGAGATCAGCTCGGTGCTTTGTGACCACCTAGAGGGGTGGGATAGGGAGGGTGGGAGGGAGGGAGATGCAAGAGGGAAGAGATATGGGGGGATATATGTATAGCTGATTCACTTTGTTATAAAGCAGAAACTAACACATCATTGTAAAGCAATTATACTCCAATAAAGATGTTAAAAAAAAAAAAAGGATACTGTCTATACACAGTGGCCTGCCTCAGGGAACCCTGTCCCTCTGCCTGAATGTTAAACCAAAGTGCCTTTATTCAGCGAAGCATTCGGACCCTGTCCACCTGTGGATGGCTGCAAGGAAGAAGAAATTAACACATCCCCTCCCCAAGGCTGGCCATTCCAGGAGATATTTGCAAAACTTACGGCCTTTTTACTTTACTTCCTCATCTCCTCCCCCTCTCTGTTCTATGAAAGAAACAGGCATCCAAACCCCAATAAGATGGGTTTTCGGACACACTAGTCTGTCATCTCTGTCTGCCGGCTGTCCGAATAAAGTCGTATTCCTTGCCTCAACACCTCGTCTCCCAATTTACTGGCCTGTCATGTGGTGAGCAGAGCGAGCTCGGACTCGGTGACAAAACCTGGGAGCTGGTCACACCCAAGTGCAGCAGAGGTTGTTCCTAAAAAGGTTCCATGTACACAACTAGACATTTTAATTCATCCGTTCAGAATGACACTGATCACCTCTGAAGCGCTAGAGGGAACCTTCTCGTTATTAAGAAAACTGATGCAATATGAGATCTACTTCCTGGTAATCACATAGCAAATGGGAGTTTCTCTTTATAGAAGTATCCCCACTAGTAAATGGAGAAAAAAGGGCAGAATTAGGTCATGACTGCTTTGCAACCCCCCAATGACTGACGATAATCACATAACAGAACGAGCCCCCCGAAGTGGACAGCAGGACCTCAGAGTGCCTTCATTCACACCTGAGCCTCCCCAAACTTGGAGACCCGACCATTGACAGACAGGAAGCCTGAGAGGTGGTGAGCACACGTCCCGGGGAAGCGGGGCACAATCTGGAGCGTGAGACACTGCCACTAGACAGTCCAGACCTTCCACCCAGATCAAGGCGGTGGCTGGGGTGTGTGTGTGTGTGTGTGTGTACACGCGCGCGTGGCCCAGATAGGAAACACTCCTCAGGGGACAGCACAGCATCCTGGAACAACGCTTAGGGCCCCTTTGGATCCTGCTTCAAACAAACTGTAAACATAACAAAACAATTTATAAGACAGCTGGAGGAATATGAATGTTATTAGAGAATTATCGTTAATGAAATAAACAGAAAAAATAAAGGTCCGGTCTCTGTGAAGCCTGGTTGTGAATAGGTTTCTACATGGTTACGAACATGGTCCCAAATACACAGTGCTGATGTTCAGTGACTCACTGTGTGGATGTCTCTGTACACTGCACGCGACTCAAGATGTCACGCTGACACCTTGAACTCACAGTGCTGTGTGTCGACTCTATCTTGACAAAGCTGAGTGAGTGGGTGAAGGAATAAAGTCCTGGGAGACAGCCAGACATGGGGCACAGGGGAGCACAGCTCGGTGACAAGGAGAGTGCCAGTCCCTTTGGAAAAAACTGACGAAGGTGGGAAGAGCTGGAGAGCTGGTTTGGGAAGAAAGACACTCAGCTCAGATTTTAATGTGCTGAGTTTATCTTATTTGGTAGTTATTACCCTAAACAGCCCTGGGCAAAAAAACAGTTTCCTTCTGAAAAGTCCTGAAGTTAAAATCCTGGCTGAATCGGGGAACTTTATTAGCATCTGCTCATCTGACTTTGAGATTAGGTTTACTAGGCCACCAATGAAGAAAGAAGCAAAGAGCCACCAGTAACGGTGAGAGTGCCACCCTCTCCTCCCACCGCCCGCCCCATGTCGGACCCCCTCATTCACTGGAGGTGAAGCTGTCGCAGGGACCCCTCTGTGCTCACCAGCTCCAGGGCATGACTCCTGAGCAGTGACTGAGGAAGGCCTGCTCTTGCCAATGCCTTCAAAGCACATGGTTCCTTCAAGGCTGCTCAATGCCTGCTTCTCAGAAGTCAGAGAAACTGCTCCCGCCACCAAGATGTGGCACAGGGGCTTCAAAGAGTAGTGGATTTGCGGAGCCAAAGCCCAGTGAGGAGGGCCAGCATCACAGGCGACAGGCAGGCTGTGCAGCTGGGGACCCGAGGTCCGTCCCTTCAGTGACAAGGGCAGGAGGTGTGGCGTGACTGGCTCACTCTCTGCCTCCAGCCACCCGCCAAGGCCTCGCTCACCCACACTCCACCGTCCTTGGCCCTGACACCCAGCACACCTCCTCTGCGAAGCCACCGTGACCACGTCCCGGCAGAACGGTCCTCTGTGGACTCCTGGACCACGAATTGCTGGGACCACTCGGCTTGGCAGCCTGTGTTCATGTTGAGTCGTCTTTGTACGAGTGTCTTTCAGTTCCCCAAAAGACACTGCTTCTCATTGAGGTGGCTTCTCTTGTTGCACAGCATGGGCTCTGGGTGCGTGGGCTTCAGTAGTTGTGGCTCGCGGGCTCTAGAGCACAGGCTCAGCAGTTGTGGCGCACGGGCTTAGTTGCTCCGCGGCATGGGGGATCTTCCCGGACCAGGGCTCGAACCCATGCCTCCTGCATTGATGTTCAGTGACTCGCTGTGCGGATGTCTCTGTACACTGTACGTGACACCAGGGAAGTCCCTCAGAAGTACAATGTTTTGATGGAGGAACAGAAAAGACATGGGAAAAGCTGGCCACAGCATTCCCCTCTTCTGTAAAAAGATGAACCAGCAAGACGCCTTCCCCGTGAAACACTCGGCACAGCCCCGTCCCCACATCTGTGCAGGGCCTCGGGGCCCACTGAACCAGGGCCTCACCTCAGGCCACGGATCAGCAAGGCGGAGAAGCAGTGAGACC
This sequence comes from Aethalodelphis obliquidens, assembly GCF_003676395.1. NCBI lineage: Eukaryota > Metazoa > Chordata > Mammalia > Artiodactyla > Delphinidae > Aethalodelphis > Aethalodelphis obliquidens. The sequence goes on from NW_020838007.1 coordinate 2,862,173, forward strand.
ACTCAGGAAGGAAAAGTTTCTTACAGCTACTATAAGGGCTTCTATTATCATTAGCACTGCTGCCTTCACAAATGACAGTGACATTTTCTTTCTAACCTTAATTCATTCTAAATTTTAGCAAATATGAAATGAGAGAGAGGACCAAGACACCTGAGCCAGGGCGCATGCCCACAGCCAACAACACAGGCAGAAAACTGATTCCACCCTGCTTGAACCTAAGTGCGATCAAAGAGTAGAACACTGAGTGTTTCCCTTACTTGGGTACAAAGCAGATCAAGTAAATGACTCTTGTTTTTAGACAGGAATAAGGAGAAAGCACTCTTTGTTTTCTTAGAATGCATCAGTCTGTAGACAAGAAGTCCTGTAATATTCCAAGTTCCCAAGGCAGGGAGGAAGTGGCGCCCCCAACAGAGGTACGCCTGCTGCAGCCACAGGCTGGTGGGCCCTGCAGACCCCCTCCCAAGTGGAGAGCATCCAAGCCCTGCCGGGCAGCTGAGGAGGAGTAGAACAGCCTTTGCTCTGTGCTCTTGCCTGGCAGACCAAGGGAAGGAGAGTACAGTCATTCGGTACCCAATCACCCTCCAGCAGCACAGAGGACAGAGCAGCCACAGCAAACCCATATGTGATGAGAGGCCCCTGAGCCAGCAGGGGAGCGAGGACTGTGGGCCAGGCCCAGCAAACCCCCTTCAGCTGGTGGCTCCCCAGCAGGCCTTCTGCAGGGGCAGAGGAAGTGGGAAATGCCCAGAACCTCTGAGGATGAACTCGCCTGTGGATGCCTGGAACCCATGCTCCACCTGAAGGAGGCTCTGCCGTGCAGACAGACGGCAGCAGTCACGGAGGTCCCCTCCCCAAGACGTCCCAAACGGCAAGCAGGGACGAAGACAGCAATGAGACGATGATGCAGACCGCACTCTTCATGTGTGTTATTTCATGTAAATCCTCATAGCAACCTTATATGGCAGAAATTATTCTCATTTTGCAGACAGAGAAACTAAGCCTTAAAGGGGTTCAGGTGCTTCCTTAAGCTAGAACTAGAACCCAGGTTAACCTGAAGCCACAGCCCTCATCCTGCCCTTTGTCATTGTGTCTCCTGACTTTCCAATCTTCTTAAAAGACAGCATATTGTAAACAGCCTCCCATTTTGGCTACAAGGGCACAAGCCTAGTTACATCTGAACACTAGGGACCAATAGTTTGCCAACAGGATCTTAAGATTACTCTATTAGGATACAAACTACTATATATAAAAAAAATAAACAACAAGGTCCTACTGTACAGCACAGGGAACTATATTCAATATCCTGTGAGAAACGAGAAACCATAATGGAAAAGAATATATATATGTACAACTGAATCACTTTACTGTACAGCAGAAATTAACACAACATTGTAAATCAACTATACAGACTCTCAGAGCTCCCTGGGCAACGCTGAGCCATTTACAGATGTAACGGCTTCACCTGGCTTCTAAGCAAAATTAAAGTGTTCACATTTTAAAAAATGAATGGAAAAGAGATCTGGAAATCCGCTTTATAAACCAGGAAATACTGATGAGAAAGGGGAAGAGGCTGGGAGGAAGGGACACCGCAGGACTGCAGCAGTGGCACGACCTACGTGAAGGGGAAACACCTCCGGGAAGTGCCCCTGGGCAGAGGCCAGAGGTGCGTCCTGCCTGCTTTTCACAGGAGCTCCGACCAGGCGAGACTCCACGCAGGGTCCTCATGTCCTACCCACCATTTGCTGTGTAAGTGTGTACGTTACTCAAGTCTAGAGAACACAAGTGAGATGTTGCCTCCACTCTGCTCTTCTCCTTCTAAGACCCCGGCCTGAGGCTGACTGGCCTGTATCAAGTGCTCGGTACCAACCAGACTCTAAGTGCTTCCTGTGGACCATCCCACTTAATCCTCACACCCTCCATGCAGATGAGGCTCAGAGCTGCCGTACGGGGCCACTGAGGGGTCCCTTCCTCCCCTGGGTCTAGGCAGGCATACTGAGCAAATTACAGTGTTGACGACCACAAAGGCTACTGCAGAAAACATCGCCAGAGGAAGCATATGGACTAAACACCAAGGAAGCACACAGCTCACCTTAAACTGTCTTCTCAAAGTATCAAGATGGGACTCTATAAGAAGGCTCAATATAAGAAAATGCAAACTGACACAACAGAAACGACAGCACAATTAGACTCCCGATTTAGCAGGAATAAGTAGCAGGCTTAAAACTCACAGCTTTCCCCCAACATAAAAACACAGTGGGAATAGAGAAAACTGCTTCTCTTTTAAAATCCCCTCCCATTTCACATTATAGGATCAGTATTACATAGTCTGATCTCTAGAACAAAAATTTTAGAATCTGTAAATAAAAACAAATATAACTTCTCACAATAATGTCAGTAAAAGTGGGGAGAGAAGTCACATATTTCCTGAGATGATCTCAGTGGGAAGACCCCTGACGAGGGTCAGTGCTGTAAAACATCCGTGACCGCAACCCACTTCCCTCAGCCCAGGAAACACAGGAGGCAACAAGCCACTTCCCTACGAGAAGTTTTCCCTAAGAGAAGTTCGGCAGTGTTTCCAAACCACCTTCTTGCTCCTTCCGCTTCATAAAAGCCATGAGATCAAAAATGAATGAACTTTGTACTCGGATTTCACCTTCTTCCAGTTCAAGAAATGCTCACAGCCTCAGTCTGGGAATTCACACAGGGAAACATCTCACTCAGGTTGCTTTCCATCCAATACCAAATAGAAAAACACATCATCGCAACCTTTTTTAAAAGTCCCATATAAACTTTTTCTATTTTCTTATTTTAATTACAAGTTTAATTGTGGACCCTCTATGTACCTTTCTTTGCTTATTTAAAATTATTTTTAAATTACTGTTTAAAATTACTCTAAAAAATTCTACAAAACCAGTAGGAAGAATACTAAGTCAATATATTATTTCTTGGGATCAGTCACTGCTTCTAAGATAAGCAGTAGAAAGCCTCTACCAAAACACAGGTCGCTCAAAGTGGAAGAAACTTCTGACTCTCAGACACACCATATTTCTATCCTAAAAGAAAACATTACCTTTGTGAAAACACAAACCTCTTCTCTTAACCAAAAAACAACATCCTTCCCACTTCCCCAGGTCGCTGCCTCCTAACCATCCCCAAACACAACCAACTGAATGATACCAAGGTGAGCGGGAGGGACTTACAGCTGAAGATGCCCGGAGGTGGATGTTCAGTCACCAGGAGACAGTTTTCTTCATCACTGTTGTCCCCACAGTCGTTCTGTTGGTTACAGACCAGTGAACCAAGATACAAGCATTGCCCGCTGGTGCAGGTGAATTTGCACTCTGAAAAAGCACAATATAAAGCATGCAGTTGTCAATGCCAGCCTGATGCTCTTCAGCTGCTACTTCTCCTTCCCTATCTGTGTGCCGTGATGGTCTGGGCACTCAGTCTACCTGGAGAGTCCAGGGAACAGAACGCAGACACGGACTCTTTCCGTTAAGAGCTCAGGGCACTCGGGGCCTGCCATACCTCACTCACCCCACGCTTCTGACCCACAAAATAGTAACATGATGTGCCCAGCAAATCATGACTATGGGACTCTTCCTTTGCTTGAAAAAATCCTTGGCGGTTTTCCCCGCCACCAAGGATGAGGGAGCTAGTGCAGCAGCAGCCCGGGCGGCAGCAGGACTCAGGAGCTCAGGCTGGACAAAAGGAGGCTCATACATTTTATTTCCAACTTGTCACTGGATGTTGTGAGGCTCTGGGCAAAACATTTAACCTCACTGGTGTTCGTTCATCTCATGACTAAGAAGAACCAGGTTTATTACCAGGCAGGGGCAGCACTGACTTTATAACATAAAACATGGGAACACAACATGTGCCCTCTGCTGAGAAGCATCCGTACCAAGGGCCCCGTAAGTGACTTAAAGAACAGGATGGAGCCCAACGCAATGCCTGTAGGCTTCACTGAGCATGGGATGTCTGCAACCTGTGCAAATCAGTATTTGAAAATAGAATTTACTTTTATAAGACAAAATAAATTTGCAAACTTAACACATTACTATAAATTTAAGCAATTAAGGATAAAGGAAATTACATACACATGGGTGCATAAACATCTATGTATATCTTACATCGACTATCACCCTAATTCTGACCGAGAGCTTTTCCCTAGGAGCACCCACAGAAGCTGGTGGGATTCACACAGGACATCCCACTCAGTGAGCAGCCAGTAGAAAAAACCCCACAGAAAGAGACCAGGACCCCCACTGACACTGACCATCACAGCCTCTTCATTTCTCCTTGGTTTTGTCTGTCTAGAACATGGGTGGCAGGTCCTTTCCACTCTAAAATTCCATTATTCAAATAAATAATAAAAAGCTAGACATCAGCACAAAAGCTAGACATCAGCACACAAGACCTCCACCCACCTCCACCCACTATGCTAACGACACAGAGGGGCTGCAAAGAGAACCCCTTATCTGCAGTAAAGAGACAAGTTAAATCCTCAGTATTTCTGCAACCCAGTATGAAAATGCCATCACAATTCTCTGTGTTCACATCTTCCTAACAGAGTCTAGAAAGAGACAACAACCAAAGCCCTAACCTAGTTCAGACCCACACGTAAACACCCCCCAAATGCACATCCACAGCTGGTGACTGGCTGCAACGTCCAGGTGAAAATTCCATGTGCTGACTGTGAACCAGGCCACATGTCAGGAGCTCTGCTGAAGCCCAACTCTGCTGCCATAAGTGGCACAGACTCAAATCCAGCTGCTTGAAATTACATTGATGAAGTGACTTTCTTTTTTTTTTTAACTTAATGGAGAAAATGGATGTCAAGGAAAGAATTTATCTTCCTTTCCAAAAGAAATATTGGAGTTTGGATTACTACCCAACATGAAAAGGACAGTAGCCAAAAACAGTACTCCTGATGTTGTTGAAACAGTGATTGGAAAGAAGGGAACACTAACCTAAACTGAATCGAACTCCAAGTAAAAAGTTAAGCACCGCTGCGGTTTGAAAGGATCCCAGGTTAAACTCCCACGTTCAAGTTCGTGTGGAACTTTAAACGAGCGCAGAAACGAAACCACATCCACACTTCACTCTGATCTCAGCTTGTTTAAAGGAGACCCTGTCTAGAGTTACAAAATATTTTCAAGGAAATGAATTATGTGATTCAGTTATTCATACAACCAGTATCTTAGCTCCTTCTGTGTTCACTGCCAGGCCCAGAGACACAGAAACACAGAGATGAAAGAGCAAGCCCTCTTCAAAGGACTACAACACGAACTTTTGTAAATGTGAGCAGCAACTAACACATGTGCTCACTCTTTCCGAGGACCCATTTTCCTTCTTTGTGTCCCTCACAGTGAGACCGCTGCCCAGCGAGGAACGGGCCCTTGGTGAGTCACCTGTTTGTTGAATAAACATATGACCTCATCTGAGCCTCATAAGAACCCTGTGAAATTATTAGGGTAGATACTATTATTCCCATTTTACAGATGAGGAAATTAAGACTCAGATTAAGTGACCTGCCCATAATTAAACTGCGAATAAATGGGAAAATGCAGACGTGTGTCCAGATCCACCACCTCTGGTCTTAGGCTCTCTAATTGCTGCCTCTCAGTTTCCAAATCTGTTTTCATGAATGTGCAAAATTCATTTGTAATGAGGATGACATGTATGTAACAAAGTTCTCAAAACAGTTTATCTTAAGTAGGCTTAACATTACTCAGAATGCATTAAAAAGGCCTGTGCTACTGATGTGCTTAGAAAGCTTTTAGTTCTTAGATAATGGAAATACCAACATCAACCCACTGAATTTCAATTTCATAATATCTAAATCTTCTCAGTGGTGAGTCATTAGCTGAATATCAAACTAAAAAATCTCTCCATCTCATGGCCACTTGAATCAAAACAACTGAATTGAAATTTTGCACCAACTTCAGCTTCTTGATATATCTAGAAATCTGCTATAATGTTATTAAGTGTTAAAGATTAATGCTAAAGCTGGAATGAAACTGCAGACCAGAGTCAAACGCCTGTCCAAGGTAACCTAATTGTATTGATCAAGGCAGGCTTCCAACTCAGTCCTGACTCACCCTGCAAGATCATCTCTACCACACTTTCTACCCCAAAGCCCAGTGTGTTCAGACATTAGGGGTGGTCCCTAGTAACTAGGTTATTGTGATAGTTCAAACAAACTAAGAACCCCAAATGAGAGGCTCTAACCATGGCCGCCTATGGAATCCCTGGGCTGATCTTTCAACACCAGCCTGGACCACTGTGCTCCCTGGCGTGAAGTGTGGCCTGGATAGTGGGTGGTTCCTAGGGATCCTTAGACTGATTCTGATGGGCAGCCAAGAAAAGCCACTGCCTCGTAAGAAGCAGAGAACTCATTCATATGAAGCCCTCACTCTAGCTAATAGTATTGTGTAGCTAGTATTGGAATGTTTAGTTGGTATTTGCTAATTTACTTTAAAAAAAAAACACCTAATATCTTAAAATGGGCAGGTATTTTGACGACTCCAGGATATAGGGCCTGGTTGCTATAACTTTGTACTGTCAATGGGATATTTCAGAAACTTTGGGACTACAAGTATGACCCGCAAACTACATTTTGACACACTATAGAGCCAGGAGTCATCCTCAATGAAATAAAACAAGTCAGAGAAAAAAGACAGAAGAATTTTTCCAAATGTTTTCTTTTATTTTGTCCATTCTTTGTGGAGCTTGTTGAGTATTCCTGCTAAGCAAGAAGTTGAAGGAAAGCAAAGACTGTTAACATCAGAAACACTTTGGTTACAAATTCATGGTGATTTCAGATGTATAATATTGGAACAGAATATAGAATCAACAACCAGGAACCAGCTTTTCCTGCAAGAGCTATATATTTAATTTTAAAATTTGTAATATTTAAATAATTCCTCTTCTTTAAAGTCAAGGTTTTTTAGGTAAAGAAAATGGCATTCCCTTCTGCCATAATTCTCTATTTGATTTATTTTTAAAAATCTAGAATCAGCAATAGATTTTAGGATCACTTTATTTGCTTTTAGTAATACAGAATTTTCTCCAAATTTGGAGAATTCTTTAGCTTCTCTACACTCCTACATTAAGCTTCTGATGAATTTCAGTGACTTTGAATTGTCACAGATTCATAAAATTCTAGCGCTGAGAAGGCCCTAGAGACACAGTGGACCGCCCTCTCAGGTCACAGATGAGAGAATTCCTGACTCACCCAAAGTCAGGGAACAAACCTCCTGTAATGGAACTTAACACCCACAATTTCTACCGAATTTGGGGGAAAACACTTTTTGTCCTAAATGTCATTCCTATTAGGTACAAACTAGTACTAACCATTTGGAGTATACCATGTGAAAAAGGAGAAAGGAAAAGAATGATTAAGAGAATTTCCTTTGTTACTTTGAATTTTATTACCTTTGAAAAAAACAAGCAATTTTAAGAGCCCTGAAAGCAGGAAAGAAATGGAATATCCTAGAGTGGTCTGTAAATTCCAAACTTTTACACACACAAAAAAAAACTATATTAAAGAAAATTTTTAAGGACCAGTAGCTTAACAATTTGAATATTCTAAAACTAAACTTGGACAGGGGTAGATACTCAATCTTGACTTGCAGGAGAACAAATCTGCATCTCAGAAGCCAAAGTTAATCCACTTGGTAGAGTCAACATTCTATTAGTTAAAAGGCAAAAAACAGGTACTTGAAAGTTGCTAAGAATAAATCTTAAATGTTCTCACCACAAAAAAAGAAATAGTAATTAGGTGACATGATGCAGGTGTCAGCTAACCACTGTGGTCTTCATTTTGCAATATACACGTGTGTCAAATCACGTTGTCCACCTTAAACTTACACAATGTTGTGAGTCAATCACATCTCTATAAAGCTGGGGGAAAGGGCAAAAAAAGTTGTTCTCAATTTTTCCTATGCCCTTTTTAAAGCCTTAGTTTTCACAGATATGACCTCAGTCACAAAGTAACGCAGCACTGCATCACAGCCATAGAATCAGCCTCTTTTGTGAACAGGCAAAGCGGTCCACGGCAGCTATTTCTGTGAGAGTTCATACAGCACCATGGGCTCACTCAGCTCACGTGTCCGTCACTCACACACCAGAAAACTGGGAATGATTCTGGCTCCAACATTTCTGATGTTAAATCTAGAACTTGCTCTCAGTAATGGGGCCTTCTTAATATACTTACATTGTAGATAACAGAGACTAAACTTAGCAGCTAGGGACCTATAAGTGAAGGACTAATAAGGTTCTAAAATTAGCACAAATAATTTTACCACGACCAATATAAGTTTCCTACTATCGCGATGACAATACTTTTATTGATTTATTCATACACTGCCTACTCCCCTGCAAGGCACAAGATTATCTACCATAAAAGCAAAGCTGCACAGAAATGAAAACAGTGAGTAAAAGACAAAAACCACGAACCTAGAAATGCAGGGGATGGAGGAAACCTGTGACCGTAGAGAGCTCTAGTGACCAGTCACTAAACCCAGCTCCAAGCAAAGGGGCTGCCGCGGACCGGTGGAGACCAGAGGACCGGTGGCGAGCGCTCACTGGCCCACAGCAGGAGGCGCTGCAGTCAGTCGGAAACAGACTTTCTCCTGCTTCTCAGACCTGAGAGGATCACTCTTCTTATTACAGGGCGCTGTACAACAACACGGAGGTAATCTCGACACCAACTTTGTCCAAAAAGGGAAAAGTGCTCCTCAGATTGGTCTTTCCTGTGTGACCTCCTGTGAGGCTGGAATATTAGACTGGTTTCTATTGAAGGAGCCAGAATGACAGGGTCCAGAAAGTAGCTATTTAGCAAATTATGAAGATAAAGCTTCGAGACTCTTCAGAAATGAAAAGTTAATCTTTAGGGCTATTCATCTCAAATGTCAGCTTTTGACAGCATGTGAAAGGCAGATGGATGATAAATGCATGTTCTTCTGCAACATTTTTCAACACAAGGAATACATTTTGAGTAACCCGTAAGAGACTCAGTATCTCGCATAACATCAACACTGATCTCCATGCACGTCTGAGGAAAGACGTCTGATACACTGTGGGTGCCTCACCTGGCATCACACCTGAGCGGAACACCGAAGGCCACACATGAAGACAGCGCATCACTAACAACGTGCTCCCCTCACTCAAACACGGTGCTGACTTTGCCGGTCATAAATTTGAAACAAAGGAGAATTTAATTTGAAGGTTTACATTCTATGTAATGAATTAAATTAACAAGCACTTAATAAAAGTCGTATCTTAAGTGGTGCTATTGAAACCGTAGTTATCCTCCAGAAAGATGACTGTGACATGATAAAAGGACATTTGCCCATATAGTAAGATTAACAGACAAGAATCTCCCATCAAAGGTAGTAATAAAATTTTTTTTAACTCAATCCATTTTATGATGTGGCTTATTGCTCTCACTATGGTGCTGGAAAGATGGTGCTGAAAACATTTTTAATGTGTCTAAAATTCTCTAACAAACATGAGTGAAAAATGTGCCTTTAAAAGTCCAAGGTACTTTGGCTTTAGACTTCCAGTCTTAAAATTATCCTTTAGAGCAGCTTGAAAAACTTACCCAACTTTCATCAAAGAACGATCAGGTATTTTAAAAGTCAGTAAAAGTCCTCTAGGACTTGAATTGGCAAATAGCACTATTTCTTTTCTATGTTTAAAGGCATTGAATGAATGGATTCTTTTCTGCGCTTTTCTGTATATAAAATGCGAAGAGGGGTTCTCAATTAGCTTTTTAGAACAGTACTGGAAGCAGGTAAGAAACACCTTAAAATACTCTGCAGAACAAAAAGGTGTATCAATATATGCAACGCACATGGGAAAATACTTTGAAAAGACGCTGAGCAAAATACAAACAATGATACCTCTGGGTGCTGGGATCATTAGTAATTTGTAGTTCCTTGTGAGTTTTATGTATGATTTTATAATCAGGAAAATAAAAAGCCTATTTTAAAGAGGGAAATCTCTGTGAAAACCAAATATTTGTAGAACTCTAAATCCACCATAATGAAGTACCTAACTCCCCACGACGTCATCCAAACAGATATCCAGACATACAGCTCCAGCCCCACTATCTCAGTCACATTGCAGCACGAAGCACATGTGGGACACCCCCACGGGCGGAGCAGCAGTAACAGCACACACACCAGCTGGCAGTTCCCACCTGAGGACCTGCTGGGGGAGCTCTGGGGGGTGGGGGGGGCCAGTCCCATAGAGCCACAGCCCACAATGTGGAAGTAAGGCCGAGGGCCAGATGTGCGGTCATGGAGCGCCCTGGACACCCTGCTGAGGAGCAGGCCCAGTGCTCCATCCACAGGCTTTAAGTAAAGGCCTCTGAACAGGATGTAACCGCACAGCCCTGAGCATTTAATGCACACCTGTAAAGACTAACCCTGCACACCCCGCTCAATACAGCTCCACGGAGCAGCAACAAGAGTTCTAAGCTGTCCAGTGACATACACGTTTGAGGTGCACGGCCGTGAGGACCACACTGCAGGACCCACCTAGATGGATGTACAGGTGTTTACTGCACAAAGTTGGACCCCAAGGGGGAACCACAGGGGTGAAAGGGTGGCATAGATTCTCAGGTACTGAAACTGCTGAGCCTCGGGACTCTTCCCCTCAAGGCACTCTTTCATTCATTCTTTCACTCAAGAGTCCTCCACTGCTCTAGCGAGGAGCATGGCCACAGATGCCAAGGACAGAATAGACAGTCCATTGTCCTAAGACTCAGGAAACTGGCTTCTCCTCCAGCTCTTAAACTAAATATTGTGTTTATCCTCAGGCAAGAATAAGAATCTTAACCTCTAAACTCCTTCCTGGTAAATGTGGTACCTGGATTAAAGCAGTAGTTCTGCATCTTTCCCTGACAGCCCCAGGGAGCCCTTGAGGACTCAGGGTCTCCAGCAGGAGGTGGGTTGCAGGGTCAGTGAGGAGTCCCTGCAGGATTGCTAAATCTGTGTGCAGGGTACCTTTCCGTGAGATTGCACTGGAAAACAGCATCCCCCAGCTAAAAAATCTGAAAGCTACCTACTGCCTTACATTCTAAAAGTCCTTTCAGTTCTTAGGATCCATGATTCAACAGAATTTTAAGAAAGAAATTTTAAAGAAAGAAATTCTACTTGAGCCCTTTGGCACTTCTGTTGCCCACTCTTGATTATTCTAATGATTATCCAAATAACAGGTGCTTTCAAAGTTTCTGAGTTCTGGACATTTGGTTACACACTGAATATCAATACCACCTCTAGGGGATCTTTCGCATCAGCTTTACAAACATGCTATAACCTCCCCCATCTTTAAAATAAAAATGCTTTGGGCCCCACTCTCCATGTCTCCACTCCCAAGGCTCAAGCCTGTAGCTGTGCAGGTTTTGGCCCCATCACTGCACACCCCCCATCACTGCGCCAAAACTGTTTCTCCAGGCCGCGAAATGACCTCCATGTCATTAACTCCAGTGCAGCCATGCAGGCCGCATCTCACTAGACCCGCCTTTGACAGCCAGCCACTCCTACCACCTGGAACCAAGTGCTTGGTGGGTCCAAGGACATGTTACCCCCTCACCAATCCCCCTCCCTCCCTGATTTGCTGCCCTCTTTTCTTTGCCATACACCCAGGCCCTGTGGTCTCAAGCCATCCAGCCTCTCCATGCCGATGACCACATGTCACCCGTTGGCATCTCCAGGTGGTGTAACACACCTGAACTCACCACAGCCTAGCCCAAAGCACCATTTCCCGTGCCAGCTGGCTCTGCTCACAACCCCGCATGTCTCAAGAACACATCCTCCCAGCTGCTCAGGGAACAACAGTGCAGTCACCTGCGACTCTTTCCTTTCTCTAATCCAGTAAGAAATTCTGTTAGCTTCACCTTCAAAATATGTCTGGAAACCGGCCCCTTCCCACCATCTCACTACAGTCACCCTGGTCTAAGGGCCATCACCGCTCACCTGGATGACCCCAACAGTCTCCTGACCAGCCCCCCAGCTGCTCCCCGTATCCTTCCCACCAGAGTCTGGTCCCGAAAGGGGACCCAGGACGACTCTGCTCAAAACTCTCAAATGGCTTCTTCTATTTCACTCAGAGGGAAAACCAGGGTACCTACAATGAACCCCACACAACCTCCCATCAACAGGCCCCATCCACTCCCTGGCCTCTCCTGTCCCCGAGTTGGCCCTGGGCACACGGGCCTCCTCGCTGTCCCTTGAACACACCCGGCTCACTCAGGCTTGCTGTTCCTCTGCCTGGAACACTCTCTCCCGAGGAATCTGCTATGCTAATAACTCCCTCACTTCCGTCAGGCCCACGCTCAGATGTCACATCTCTGTGGGCTTTTCTCTGACCACTCTGTTTAAAGTTGGATCCCCTCCCCAAAACCCCACCCCTACTCCTGGCCCTTCCTATCCTGCTTTCCTGCTGGATTTTTCTCCACAGCTCTCTATTTCCATCTAACATTACATCTAATGACATGCATAACATTTCTTACCTTTTTTTCCCACTAGAACATGAGGGCAGGTAGGGATTTTTGTCTGCCTGGTTTTACTGATGAATTCCCAGAGTCTGAACAGGGCCTGATATACAGTAAGCATTCAATAAGTATTCGTTAAATAAATCAATGAGCAAAAGTAAAAGCTTGTCAGGAAGTTCTTCCAGGAACCACAATTTACTACTGCTATCCCTTTGAGTGAGAAAAGTTTTCTCTGCACATATATCCTCAATAGGGAGGTGTGTGTGTGTGTGTGGTGTGTGTGTGTGTGTGTGTGTGTGTGTACATATGAAAAATGAGGTAGAAAGAAGACAAAAAGATGAAAATAAAATTCAAATCTATCATTAGCAAATTACACGAGAATTTTTAAAGCAAAGGGTTAGTTAAAATTATTAGCCAAAATAGATCTTTAATTACCTGTGGTCTTCATTGATGGAAGCAATCTCTCTCTAGTTGTCAATGTCATAAACGTTTAGGCTTTTTCCCATCTGTCCCTTCCCTGTCCTCTGGCTTAATTCCTAAATCACAGAGTTCCCTCTCAGGGCAACCCATGTGTTCTGGCTGAAGCACTGGCCTGTCTACCCAGGAAGCAGCAGCCCCTCACACACAGCTGCCAGCATTCTGAGAGAGAGTTGGGCGTGGGCACCGACCCCCGCCCCCCCCGGCCCGCCACCACATGTCTTACTTTTAATTGCCACAAACAGGCTCGGGGGCCGGGGAGCAAGGCAGGTGTTTAGGATTCATAGCATTGCTGACCCTGCGTCGTCCTCAAGGTGACCCCACCTAGCTATTTTTACTATTTGGGTGAAAACCGCCTCACCTTCTTGCCTTGAGCCTCCTGTGGCTGTCTGCCTTGGGTTCTCCAGCTGCCATCAAATTCGCCCTTTACGAATTTCCCTTCTTGAAAACGTCCACCTTTGGAGAACTCCACAGAATCAGACCTGGCTGCCCAAGTGCTGCATGAACCCCTGTGTTCCCTGCCACCTGAAGGTGTGCGGTGGTATCCTCGTGCTTTCCGATGGACAGCATGGCACTCTACTGCGAGGAGAACTCCCCTGCCCCGTTTTGTCTTATTTCCCCTACTGGTTCCTTAGAAGCCCTTCTTTGTCCCCTCAGATAAACTTCCTACTTCAGGCCTTATTCAGCCCTCCTGTCCCCCAGGAGACGCTGACGGCTGCATGTTCTTGATGGCGCCCCACCCAGCCAAGTCCCCAAGCTCCCCCACCACACACGGCCCTCAGGGATGTTGGTAGACAGAGCTGTCCCTTCGTCCCCCAAGGGAGACCTTCAAATACTGAAAATAATGGCCTTTGGTTTCCATAACTAATCAAACTCCAAGTCAGGGATCAGTGTGGGTGGGAAGCCATTGCTATACTCCCTGAATGCCACACGTTAGAGGGAAGAGGCTCCCTCTGGCCCTGCACTCCACCACCCCCTCCCCATGCTCACTGCTTTACTGGAGAAAACGGTCTATGTCTGATGATCTAGCCCAGGTTAGAATCCCACATTCACAAGGACAAGACTTTTGTGCCCTGAACATGCTCATCTGAGGCCTTTCATAAAGAACTTTTCTTTACAGCACCGTGGGCCAATCTAGGATTTCTGGAACCCCTCTGCCCGTCTCCCCAGTAACCAGAGAGACTGCTTCTGGTAGAAGATGTAGGAGACTTCAGAACAATCTGACTAATAATCAGGACCAGGGTCTTAAACCTGCCCTCCCCAGTGGAGAGCACGTGCTGGTAACATTCTTACCTTCTGAAATTAACAGCCCACCTGACTTTCTGCTCACCTCTCCCGACGGCACACCAGCAGGGTCCTGTTCCATGGGTGGTGTGACTTGACACCCAGGACCCAGAGCTCTGGGCATCCTGCTGCTCTTGGTCATCTGGTCTCAAATCTCCTCCCGCCGACCGCCCTCTTGGATCTGTGTCCCATCCCAGGCTGTCACCACGCTCCACCTTCACCCGGCTTCCCTGCTGGCCTCCTTGTGACAGGACGGGCCTCAAATACCTCTATGCCCAACTCCAGGGACCCACTCACTGCTGCTATGGCTGAGCCCCAATCAGCTGAACTGGTCACCAGAGCAGTTCACAGTGACCCCCTAAGTGTGGAAGCATGACCACCCACTCCTGTGCAGACAACACACGTCTGTCCTCACTCCAGCCTCGACACTCCCACTGAAGCAAGCCCTTTCCATCCTGTTCTGTCCTTAATGCAGACAGAATAGCTTGTCCAGACTGAAAACTCCTCCCTCGAACACAGTTCCGCTTTCTTATCTCTAGACTCCAACCTGTCATCCTGTCCACATCACTGGAAGGAGCAAACACACAAAGTAGACACAGAGTCAGGGTCTAATTCTATTTTACAGCCAGTAGAGGAGGTCTTCCCAATACTTTTTCTGTAAACATGGTTATAAAACAGCAAGAAGAATGGACGTGAAAAAGAGACAAATGTGGGTAGAATCTGAGTTCTAAAACACACACTGAAAAATTCATTGAAAAAATACAAAATAAAGTAATTTTTCTTTATATTCAAGTATAACAAAGCACCCTGATTAAAAACGTACCCCTTATCACCTGTGTCCAAGACTCCCTATCTACATTCTTTGCTTTATTTTTCCGTAGCACTTAACACCTTTTAATAAATCCCATAATTATTCTGTTTTGCTCACTGTCTCTCCTCACTAAACTATAAGTTCACCTCAATGTACATAGGGCATTTATTGTTTGCTGTTACTCTCCTGAGGCCTAGAATGTCTGCATGTAACAGCTTCTCAAAAAACATTTGGTGGGACTTCCTTGGTGGCACAGTTGTTAAGAATCTGCCTGCCAATGCAGGGGACATGGGTTCGAGCCCTGGTCCGGGAAGATCCCACATGCTGCGGAGCAAATAAGCCCGTGTGCCACAACTACTGAGCCTGCGCTCTAGAGTCCGCAAGCCACAACTACTGAGCCCGTGTGCTGCAACTACTGAAGCTTATGCACCCAGAGCCCACGCTCCGCAACAAGAGAAGCCACCGCAAGGAGAAGCCTGCGCACCGCAATGAAGGGTAGCCCCCGCTCACCGCAACTAGAGAAAGCCCGTGCGCAGCAACGAAGACCCAACGCAGCCAAAAATAAAATAAATATTTTTTTAAAAAAACAGACTTTAATTATACATTTAAAAAAATTTTTGGTGGATGAAGGAAAGCTTATTCTATCAATTGTTATTTCTAAAACATAAATATCATGTCATCCCTTTACTTTAAACCTTCAGCACGTAGTTTGTGTTAGCTGGGCACGTAAGAGCCTTCCTCCTGACATGGACCTGACCATCTTTCCAACCTTACTTTCCAGCTCCTCTACACATGCCCTGGAAGCCAGACACACCAGAACACAAGGACGATCTTCAGCACATACAGCTCCTGTCACAGTGCCTTAGTGCACACTACTGCTCCTGCCTAGAGTGACTCACTTCCCCCACTTGACAAATGCTGACGACCTTTCAGCCAAAAAAAAAAGGGGGGGCGTGTCTGTGACACCTTCCCCAACCTCCCCACCCCATCCACAATTAAACACGGCTGCCTCTGTGCACCCATGGCAACCTGTGCATCCGTCCAGTACAGCGTTTGTCGCATGGCTGTCATTATTTCTCTATTTGTCTGTCTCACCCACAGCAAGACCTCCAGAGCCCAGAATACATGACATCATTGTACCTCACCTCTAGCACAGTAGGTAATTAACAATTGCTTTGACTTAACTGAATCAAGAGCATGGGGGGCGGGGCAGAGAGAAATGCACTTTGGGGTCAGTTTTCTTTCTTTCACCTGAAATCTGTCCTTCCACACAGACACACCAGGTAAAGAGAAGGGTGCCAAGAGAGCAGGATGTGCCCCACGCCACAACTTTCAGGCTGAACCAGCAGGGCCATTTGTCTTTGATAATCCGAGGGGTCAGAGCTGTGTAATCACACAAACTAGCATCCACGCCTCCTCTGCACTTCATGTCCAAACCAGGAGCCAAGAGACACTAGAAGGTAACTTAAGTGCATACGTGCGCACACAGAGGAAGAACCTGAGATAAACCAAATACAGACTCAGAACCAGGCAAAGCAAGATCACTGGCCAAAGGAAACCCGGAAGAAATGCCACACATAAGTGATTCAGACCACCAAGAGGGCGCTACTCTCTCTCTGAGCCCACCCAATGTGTCTATCCACATGTACTCTTTTTCCTCCTAACAAACACTTTACTTATTTCAGTAGTTTCTGCCTCTATGTGGAAATTCATTTCTATTCAGCTGATGGGCCAGGGCCTTGTCCCTGGTGGTCTAGTGGCTAGGATTCAGCACTCTCACTGCCACGGCCTGACTTCAATCTCTGGCTAGGAATTGAAACTCTGCTTCAAGCTGCCATATGCCGAGGTCACCGAAGATCAGAACCAGAAGCCCCTTTCTAACTGTGGCTCTCCCCTTCCCCTACCAGTGAGAGCCCCATGGGACCAGGGCGCTGAGGTGTTTTTCGATAATGATGAATATTTGATGAATAAAGGAATGGCCCGTCCTCCCCTGAGAACCACAACAGCAGGGCTGGAAGGAGCCCCTGAAGTTGTGCAACCCAACTCCCTCACTTCAGACATGAGGACTTTCAGGCCCAAAGAAGGGAGGAGCTGAACACAGTGAAACTGAACCAAACTGCCAGGCTCAAACCCCGGAGCGACCTTTCTCACCTGTGCAAGCTTGGGCAAGCTGGGTCACCTCTCTAGGTCACAGTCTGCATGCCTCGACAATACAGACCACAGTCTCTACCTCACAGGAATGTTTTAAGGATAAAATTATATAATTCATGTAAAGAACTTAGAAGACCCCCCAGATACACAATATTATACTTGAAATGAAGTTTGGGCCAAACCATGATCCAAAACTTTGATTTTTCAATGACCTCCAGGCTAACTGCTTTTCTACTTGGATCATCACTTATAATGCACAAACGTGGTAAAATGACACAAAGACTGAACATCAAAGCGTATATCCATGTTACTCATGTCTGTATACAGAGGTCCTTGCCCCACAACTTACGTGTATTCCCAAATACCACTATAGCATATTATTTCCCCAATAAAGTGCAGCAAAGTATAACTGAAAATTTTAAGGGACCCCTTTAGACAATGATTCTATAAATAAAGCCCTAAGATAATTTATGAAGCTAATAAAACACATTCCACCTGAAACATTTATTGCAAGTTTATACTGTTGGCAACAAAAGTACATGAGGAAGTTTTTCTGTCATACAATCAAGCCACTACTGAATTCAATAATCTTTGCTTTCATTTATACAAAATTTCTATTTTCTGGTCTTGAGACCCATACAGAGTCTGAAGGCGGCAGGGCTGGACTGAGAGCCCCGAGGTGGGAGTCACGTGTGACTGGCTTGCACACCATCTCTGGCCCACGAATAGATGCTTCTGAAACCAAACTGCTGTCTGGCAGGGGATGCTGGCAAACCATGCTCAAAATGCGTGTTCATCAGCCGCTGTTAAACTCTGAACCTGGCACACCAAAGGTGGCTTAGGGGCCTCAACATGCAATGTGCAGGAGTTCAGCTTATTCTAAAGCTGACCACATTAGCCCTGAGGGCTCTCCACAGGGACAAGGGCCTGCAGCGAAAGACCCAGAACCATAAGACATGAGGCTGGGGACAGAGAAAATATGAGAAGACATCCAGAGCAGCAATGGAAGACACAGTTTTAAGGGCCCTTCAGGCAGAAAGAATGATCTGGAAGAGGCCTGTCTCAGGCCAGGTCCCATGGCGTGAGCCTCCATGTCCCATGTGGCAAGTCAGATGGAGCACAGGGCCTGTGAGTCACTGGAACCAGGTGCCTGGAACCAATAAAGATGGAACCGAGCTGGCCCCTGGAGGCGAGTGTCCAGGCAGGGTTGCAGTCCTAGCACAGACTCAGTGGCCAGGAATGGAGAGTACCATGGAGCCTGCCCCCCACACCACGAGCACCCCCAGGGCTGGGCTGGGTGGCGGAGGAGAGACTCACAGGGAAGAGGCTACAGACGGGGTGGGACAAAACTGTGAGGGTCTCGGGTGACCAGCAGGAGTGCCAGGGCTCAGCGGGGACACAGGACTCCTAACCATCTGGGAAGCCAGAACTCCAGGACTACCGATGCTTAAACAGAGGTGAGCTGAGGTCTGCAAAGGCCTCTCATCTCCGAGGCCTCTCCTCCTCAGTGGGTGAGTGTGGTCGAGCAACACAGACCAGGCCAGTGGCATCAGGATTTGGCATGTTGTAAAACGTACAGTAAAGAAGGTAGATAAAAAGAAACACACAAAAAATTACCTACAATAAATGAACTGAGCTAAAAGGAGTCCTGACACCTCCAGGCAACTGCAATGAGGGCATGATTTTGTGTGGTTTGAAATATTTCAAATCATTAAATTATTTGCAAATAAAGAGATATGTTTAGGCCATCATGCCAAAGTAGAAAAAATGGTTTGGTGGCCAGCTGCATTCCTGTCATTTGGCCCGAGAGCGGCCCTCTGACCTCTGACTGGCCAGTTACACCAAAGGAGGGTGACCGTGGACAGAGACGCTGGCATAGCCCCTTCCCGGGGATGGAGAAGGGTGACTGGAGACACCTGTGTAGCCCATCGCAGGGTTAACACAAAGCCTCAGCACTGCCGGAGTGCTGCAGAAACTGGGTCAAAACTACCCAAGACAACCCCACCACCCTCAATAAACCCACTGTTACCAGAAGGGGGACCGTGGCATTTCCCTGTAAGCTAGATTACGTGTATGTCTCTAATAAAAATGAAACTAGAGCAGCTGTGGAACCACACTCAGGTCGGCCTTCATGGTAAGCAGGTGATGTACAGCAGTGATGCACAGTAACACATGCGTTTAAAACAAGCCTGGGTGCCGTCCACAGAGCTCTCTCCCACACTTGTTCTCAGATTCTCCAACAACCTCTTCAGAGGAAAAACAGTCAGAGTCTTTAAAATCCACAGCACCACGAGCTTTGTTTATTATCCTCCGCAGTGCTTCAGACCACGTTAAATTTATGAGCCACATGGAAGAGCAGAGGCCAACAGTCCTGGCCTGAAATTGCCATTAATAAACAGTCACTTACTGTTATTGCTGAATCAGTGTCTGGGCTCCAAAGGTCAAGGACTCAAATCCACCTTCAATCGCTGCACCACCTGATCCTTAGCACCCTGACAATCGTAACTCACCTCACAGACCGACGGCCTGGAGGACACGCACTTGGCCCTGTGAGCCACCTCCCACATGTCCCCTCGCCAGTGCACGTGGGGACCGCACCTGAGGTCCCAGGGCAAGCAGGGGCAGGCGAGAGTCACTGCGGAGAGTGGCGGCTCTGTGGCTGGCTCTGCCCCAGCCCCACGCAAGTTTCCCCTTCGGGGCAGCAGGACAACTGAGCGCGTCTGGGGCTCCAGGGTGGGCAGGTCCAGCACTACAGGAAAGCACGCTCCCCAGAAAGCAAGGTCTCCATGTGCTCCCCAACGTGGGTGGGACGGACAACAGTGTTCTCTCAACATACCATGTTGTCTGGGTTTTGCACAATGCTAGACCTTCCGTCATCCCTGTAACAAAGAAAATGTCCCGCTGGCATTGCTCGTGTCACCTCTTAATAAATATGGGTTTACAGGCCACTGTCATTTCAGAAAACCACAAAACCTCAGGACCATTTCCCAGTCAAGACACTCGATCCTCACCAGCTGGGGTCTCGAGGTCACCTGGGGACTGGGGACTCGCCAGGTGTCAGTGGTCAGGAAGGCGGGTCTATCTGGGTACCAGTCAGACCACAGCATGAAATGTGCTGTACAACCAGAGGCGACTTTATCAGCTGCCATAAAGACACGTGAAATTGGTGTTTTGAAAGTTGCATAAGGATCATCACAAAACCTTCACTCAGTCCAAAGAAAAGGATTTAGGGAGGAATCATCTCTCACAATGAAGTAAACCGTCTGCTTTAGAGGAAAGAAAAGAAGTGTCAACGGAAGAGGGTCCAGGAGCACCTGGGTGCTCATGCCCACCCTGGCACCATAACACACCTTCCAGGTGGGCAAAGGCCAAACAGGTCAATGGTGAAACACTCACAAACCCACACACCAACATTCTCTCACTCAAAGTAACTTTTGTGCCCATGGTACTGACATATGAGATAGAGAAAAAGACTTGTGGCTAAGATCAAATTATTGTGACAGAGTTGTCTTTAAAGAGGTGGTGACACCCTCTTGTGAGTTTATAGCCTCCATTCTTTCAGAACATCGTATGTACTAGTTAAGGTTATGAGTTTGCACACAAATTCCAACTCTGCCATCAACAAGCTGCACTGCACTGTCTCCTTAAGCCTCAGTTTTTTTCGTGAATGAAATACCTACTTATTAAGGTTGCTGCGAAGATTAAACAAAATACTATACATGCAGTGCCCAGTACAGTGTCTGACCCATGGCACATGTACAATAAAATGGAAGATAACAACATATTTGATATTATCATTATCATCACCTCAAAAAACAAATTGGGAGCTACAGTTAAGACATCCATGCAATTTCCCCAGTGGTTCCCTCTGCATCAGGAGTGGCAGTACCATCCTTCAAGAACAAGGCTGCTACATCACATCTACTTTTTTGTTGTTGTTGTTGTGGTACACGGGCCTCTCAGTGTTGTGGCCCCTCCCGCTGTGGAGCACAGGCTCCGGACGCACAGGTTCAGTGGCCATGGCCCACAGGCCCAGCCGCTCTGTGGCATGTGGGATCCTCCCGGACTGGGGCACTATGTAAGGAAAGAACTGCCAACATACCCGTGTCCCCTGCATCGGCAGGCGGACCCTCAACCACTGTGCCACCAGGGAAGCCCACATCTACTTTTATATCAAATAAAAGTATGTCTTCACTAGGTTTCTCTCACACTACATTTTTCTTTCATTACTTTTATAACCCATGTATTAGTGATTTCTGTTCTTTGCATGCATTTCTAAAATATTACAGACAACTGAAATGAACATTTCAACAGTTCCTGAATTTGTATAATTACTTTAAAAAAATCTAAACGTAAATTTTTTTTTGTTTTAATTAATTGATTGATTGGTTTTTGGCTATGTTCAGTCTTCGTTGCTTCGCGCGGGCTTTCTCTAGTTGCAGCGAGCAGGGGCTACTCTTCGCTGCAGTGCACAGGCTTCTCATTGCGGTGACTTGTCTTTGTTGCAGGGCACGGGCTCTAGGCACACGGGCTTCAGTAGTTGTGGCACGCGGGCTCAGTAATTGTGGCTCACGGACTCTAGAGTGCAGGCTCAGTAGTTGTGGCGCACGGACTTAGCTGCTCTGCGGCATGTGGGATCTTCCTGGACCAGGGCTCGAATCTGTGTCCCCTACATTGGCAGGCGGATTCTTAACCACTGCGCCACCAGGGAAGCCCCGTAAATTTAAAATAACAACTAAACGTAGATTTTTGGGAGAAAATCTTGCGAAACAACAGTTCCCGTGGACCATGCTCTGACAGGTGAGCATGTCCGTTGACTCACACCATGACCAGCTCCACGCCTGGCACAGTGGACGCTCTCGTGAACAAGCCAGGCCAGGGAGGGTGCCAATGCTGAGCCCAGGTCGAGGGCACAGGTCACCGCACCCCATGCCCTCAGACATCTGGACACGGCTTTAGGGGGCACAGCAAACAGCGCAGATACGGAGCAAAGTGACAGCAAAGCTGCCTAAGACACAGAACACACCTCTGACTAGAGGGTTCAATTCACAATGTAAAATCACACATCCAAAATGTTCAAGAACGGATTCCAGTCTCCAAGGCACCTCTCAACGCTATAGGACATTGATCAAGAAATAACAGAATTTGAAATCTCTGGCTTCTTAGTAAAATATACTTAGAAGGGGAAGTAAAAGTCATTTCCCAGACCACACTAACCATGGGGGTGAGGGCTGGGACTGTGACCTTGAGATTTATAATAAGAAATATATATTTGGTCTTAGTCACAGTTTCTGGCACAGAGCTCCTAAAACTCTTGGAATTTCCTAAGTGATAAGAGCCGTAAAGGTATCCTTCGTTATTCATAAAAAGGCCCTGGTTAATGAGGTGACTTTTCGGAAGCCCCTAAGGATGGGGCTGGTTGCCAGGGGAACCACCTGTGATCAGAGAGGGTTGGCACTTTCAGTCCCACCCCCAGGCCTCTGGGGAGGGAGAGGGGCTGCAGACTGAGCCAGTCGCGAATGGCCAGTGAGCTCACCATTCCTGCTAGTGTAATGAGGCCTCCACAAAACCCCTGAGGACAGGGGGGGGGGGCTGCCGGGTTGGTGAACACGGGGGGGGGGGGGAGGGGGGGAGATTTAAGGAGGGTGGTGCCTGGAGAGGGCATAAAGTTCCACACCCTTTCCTTATACTACCTTGCCCTCGTTTTTCCCTGAGTTTCATCCTTTAAAATAAATCAGTAATCTAGTAAGTAAACTGTTTTCCAGAGTTCTCTGAGCTGTTCCAGCAAATTTATTGAATCTGAGGAGGGGCCATAGGAGCCTCCAATTTATAGCCAGTTGGTCAGAAGCACAGGTGATAACCCGGACTTGCGACTGGAGTCTGAAGGGGGCAGTGCTGTGGAGCCGAGCCCCGGACCTGCGGGGTCCAGGCCACTCCGGGCAGACAGGGTCTGAACTGACAAGTCGCAGGACAGCCAGCTGTGTCGCAGAGTTGCCTGGTGTGGGAAACACCCACACATGTGGCGGCCAGAAGTGTGAGTGTTGTGTGTACACACGGAAAACAGAAGAGTTCTTTCCTTTACCAACAAAAACCCGAGCCCTGGCCACCAGCCTGCATTCAGCACCAAGGCTGGCCAGTCTATTGTACCCGGACGTCCTCGTCCTCCTCCCGGGCCCTGCCACTCTCCCGTCATCCTGGGCTTACACACAACAGGCAAAACCCACTTTAGGGCCACATACTCCCCATGCCTTTCTTGTAGAAATAAAACCTATGAGGAAGAATCTAAGCTCTGCTGCTTATACTCCGGGTCCTATAAAGACACAGCCGTGAGGTTTCTGCACAGCAGGAAGATATCCCCCAATGAAAGACAACTGCAGAAGGTCGGGACACAGTGGTACAGAATCATACAAATCACACAGTTCACCATCATATTAATGCCTGATTTCACAGAGAAACTGAGGTCCAGAGAAGTTAGGTAACTCACCCAAGCTCACAAAACTACGTAAGAAAAGAACTGCCAACATACCCCTCGCTGTCCTCCGGTCCCAAAGCAAACAGCCAGGGTTTTAGTATCTGTTCTCAGACGTACTCTTTTAATAATAATAATATTACAAAGCAATAATATTAAACTATACTAGGCACATGCAAATGATTGTTTTTTTACCACAAAGGAACAGTTATTACTGGCTCATTATTTTTGTAAAGCATTTTTATTTTTACTTAAAAAAAAATTTGGAGGATATGGATAAGTAAGTCTAAGAAAGTAAACCTCACATCTAATGCTATCGCTCAGAGGTAGCCACTAGTAATGTTTTGGTGCACATCCATCTATACTGTCTTTGTTCCTTGAGTATAAAAAAATAAAAGGATCATCCTCTTCATATTGCTTTATGACCTACTTTTTTTGCTTAAAAATATAAGTGTTTCTCCAGGACATGAGATACTCTGCTCAAACATCCTTTGTAATAGCTGCAGGGAGTTTCATCATAAGGACGTACCATTATTATTTAACCATGTGCTATTCTGGGACTGGTTCATCATATTTTAATATTGCTATGTTTCTAAATTTCAATTCTGTCACCAGTGATAGCAATTCCTTTTAGTCTCCTGTCATCTGCAAATCTGATAAGCATGTTTTTTATCACTTTCGCCCAAGTGCTTGACGAAAGCATGGGGATGCAGCCATTAGAGAGTCCCTGCCTGGTTGATGCTATTCATTCATCGACATGCTTTGGGATCACCAGTTAGGAATTCAAACTATGCAAGAGTTCCCCAATCATGACAAGTATCTGGTGTTTCATTCATTCACTATATGTACTAACTGCTCTCTATAAAGAGCACTGACATAGGAGCTATAAAAATGTCTGCAAAGTGTCAGGAATACTTACATAAATGAGAATTTCTATGGCTCCTGATCACAAAAATACACCCAGATTTGGCATTCCAAAAGTTATAATGTATTTCACTTAAAAATCAAAGAGATTTAAAAATTTTTTCATAAACGTCTTTTTGATTAAAAAATATCCCTGCAATGCCAGAAACTGTTTTGGAAACATATCTAGATTATTAAAATCGTTCAAGTTACTAGAGATAAAAATCTTATAATTCAAGATTTAGCTATTGGGCAACTACCATTGCTAAGCCATGAGCTTCTGGAAATGGGTGATTATATGAAAGCATGAATTCAGACCACAGTAGCAAGGTCCTGTAACCAGAGCTCCAGCTTTGTTTTTGAAAAAAGGGCAACAAGCTGTAGCGACTTCTTCAAAGAAACAAAGAAACTCACATGGTTAAGGCAAAAAGGAACCAAGAGCCAAAAGCCTCGAGAGAAGAGCTGGAAGAGAAGGACAAAGAATATTTTTGGTTCATATCTCTTTAAAAGGCAGTATTTAATCCTGAAAATATCATGAAAAGTGCATCAGATGTTCTCATTTTAACTGAAAAGAGACAAAGTATGGCAAGATTAAAAACGGATTTGGCAAAGTCCCTTGGTGCTGATTCCCATCACTATTTTATGATGTCGTTTCCCCGGATAAGGACAAACTACGCTTGGAAACTGCCTGTGAGGTCAGTCCAGCAGCCCAAGAGCAACACATCCAGTGTGAACTGGTGGTGCTACCTGCCAGCAGGGTGGCGTCTGCAAGGAGGCATAATGAGACAGCCTTGGTGTTGGCTGAGGGGCCCGGTTTGGAAGAGAACCAGAGTTGGAAACAAATCCTGTTCTCCACCTATCTGGTCCAAAATGACGCCCCTGCCCCTGAGGGACAAAGTTGGGGTTCTGGGCCTGATCAAAGTGTCTTTCCGGCCCTCTTGCCCCTGGGCCTCTGCCCAGCCCTCACGAGCGTCTTAACGCCCATGTCTCAGGGACTGAAGAGACACTGCCGAGCCTCGACATGCGCTTGTTCATCTCACACTTGTACCAACACTGCCTGAGCAATGTGCTTGGAAAGTGCCAGAAAATAGAGACTGAAGGCCAAGAACTGACTTCGAGTATATAAGTCCTTCTAGTGAACTCAGTGTTTGGGAGATGGACAATATTTAAACAGCAATGATTCAAAATGAGACATAATTTAAATGTACTAAACATATAGCAAACAGTGCTAGCCAAAATCCACAGATTCTCACCCGCATTTGAAGAGGACAGTGCCCCGAGCCCTCCGCCCAGAACTCCTTCCCTCCCTTTTCCTTGGGGAGGCCTTCCCTGGTCACCCCTTCAGTAATGGTCACTCCTTACCATCTCTCATCTCCTTCCCCACTTGATTTTCCACCTGAAATCACATGATTTGCTTATTTATCTGTCTCCCTGGTCAACTGGTAAATTCCTTGAATGCAGGGACTTTCTCTGTCTTGTTCACCCCTGTATCCTCAGTACAACTACAGTGCCTGATATACAGCAAGTGCTCAATAAACATGTGTTAAACAGATAAATCTAAGAGTGAGCCTCATGCTGTGGACCCATAAGTAAGTCACAGCCCATTCCTCCATCATCCCTCAAAGTAGGGCTTTGTCCTGGTCAAAGCATTTTCAGAGAACGTACGAGAGAAGAAAGATCTGCTCCCACACACGGTCTCAATCCTGATCAACTTATAAAAATACAGGTGAACACAACTGGGTTTGTTAGCACCTGGTTCATTTCCAGCCATGGGCTCCCATTGTAAAAACTCTTTTCTTGGAGTGTCTCCTTCCCTGTTATAACACTTCAGAGTCCTGTCTGCTCACCTGTGAACGATGCTACTTAAACACAGGGACTCGCCCGGTGCCAGCAAGTCTGGGCTCCACACCAAGTACCAGCTTCCTGGGGGTGCAACCCGAAATTCACCCCTCTGGACTTTGACCCAAGCCCAAATTCCTGCTGCAAACGGAAATTCCTAAAGGCCTCCAGGATCTTAAAGGGACATAGGGAAGTACATAAAAACCCTCATGGCGCTCTTTTAAAATGCAGAAATAAAATCACCAGATCGTGCATGCTTCTCTTTCTCTTTCTTTCCGCAGTTAAGAATAACTTAATTGTACAAACGTATATGACATGGGCATGCTGCCCAGGAGAAGCCTGCGTCCAAGTAAACTATACAGTGCTTTTATTAAATAAAACGTTGTCCTGTTTTGTAAGTCATTTCGCCATTATAGTCCCAGTGCCTAGCTTGGTGCCTGCATGAAATTCAGTAAAAATCAATGAGAGAACTAGCGCTGATGGGCTGGCTCTCCAACCCAGGAATGTTCTTCTGCACATCAAGCAGGAAGAATAGTAACAGGAAAGATATAGAATCTAAACTGCTTAGCAGCATGTATGTTTAAATTACATTTATGCTTTATTATAAACTATAGCAAAAATGTATTTAAATGACAAATATGTACTTAAGGTTCTCACTGTGGGGGGAAATCCATCTTCATAGAACTCATTCAGGACAATTAATTGTGTGAGAATATTAAGTTCAACTTACAAGGAATAACCAAGATCAGAGGTTTGCTTAGCAAATGAACTAGAAAGGCATATATTCACATGGTATATTCACACCACAAATTTCAATACCGTCGCCATCATTCAAAACCCTTTCGAACAGCTCTTCTGGAAATGTCCTCAGATCCCATAGGCAAACTCCACTGACAGTGGGTTGAGGTTTTCAGAGGCAGCAAAATTCATTTGGAGACCAAGTCGTGTAAATGAGATGAGTCTACAGCTAACAACTGCCTGTTGCCGTACAGTCAGGTGTTGAGTAACAGCAGCATCCTTGAGATAACAGTAACTATTTATCACATATTTACCATATGTCTGTGTTTACCTGCATAAACTCATGCATTTTCCAAACAACAATGATAATGAATATTATCATTATTCTCATGTTATATGTGAGGAAAGTGAGGCACAGAGAGGTTAAGTTACTCACCCCATGCCACACAGGCTGCTATGGCAGAGCCAGGATTTGAATCCAGGTAGTCTGGAAAAGAGGTCACGTATGTTTAAGCACACTACTGTCCTAACTCTCTCTAAAGAAAAATAAAATACGCACACACACACATACACGGCATGACTTAAGATGACTACTACTTAGAATATCACTGATTTAGATATCAAAGTTTTAGATACCTTGTGGAAAAGGGTCATAAATGAGATATGTGTATGTCATGGTTGGGGAGTGGGTAGAAAGAGCTCTTTCTTCTTCCAGTGAGACTCCTGAGAAGGCGGCCAAGAATCTAGCCACCATCTCACTGGTGGGCTTTACATCCTGGTTTTGTGAGAATTAGCATGACCAATCTTATAGGCAGATAAGAAACACTAAACAATCAAAGCAATCTTAAGAAGAACAAAGCTGGAGGCATCATGCTCCCTGGTTTCAAACTATATTACAAAGATTTACTTAAGACAATGTGGTATTTATTGACATAAAAACAGACACACAGATCAATGGAACAGAACAGAGAGCCCAGAAATAAACCTACACATACATGATCAATTAATTTACAACAAAGGAACTGAGAATATACAATGCGGAAATGATAATCTCTTCAATAAATGATGTTAGGAAAATCGGATATCTACATGCAAAAGAATGAAACTGGACCACTATCTTACACCATACATAAAAATCAATTCAAAATGGATTAAAGACTTGAATGCAAGACCTGAAACCATGAAACTCCTAGAAGAAAATATAGGCAGTAAGCTCCTTAACATCAGTCTTGTTAATGATTTTTTGAATCTGACACCAAAATCAAAAGCAGCAAAAGCAAAAACAAATTAAGTGGGACTACATCAAACTAAAAAGTTTCTGCACAACAAAGGAAACCATCAACAGAATGAAAAGGGAACCTATGGAATGGGAGAAAATACTTGTAAGTCATTTATCTGATAAGGGGCTAATACCTAAACTATATAAAGAACTCATACAACTCAACAGAAACAGAACAATCAGATTTTTTTTAATGGGCAGATCTGAATAGACATTTCCCCAAAGAAGACATACAGATGGTCAACAGGCACATGAAAAGATGCTCAACATCACTAATCATCAGGGAAATGCAAACCAAAACTAGGAGATACCACCTCACACCTGTCAGAATGGCTATCATGAAAAAGAAATAACAAGTGTTCGCAAGGATGTGGAGAAAGGGAGCAGTTGTGCACTGCTGTGGTAAAGTAAATTGCTGCAGCCACTGTGGAAAACAGTATGGAGTTTCCTCAAAAAATTAAAAATAGAACTACCATATGGCCTGGCAATTCCACTCCTGGGTATTCATCCAGAGAAAGTGAAAACACTAATTTGAAAAGATACACGCACCCCAATGTTCACTGCAGCATTATTTACAATAGCCAAGGCATGGAGACAACCTAAGTGTCCACTGAAGGATGAATGGATAAAGACAGTTATGTGTTAACTGACTTTCCAGACATTATATATATGGCGTGTGTGTGTTTGTATGTGGATGCATAGAGTGAGGAGAGAGAGTTAATATATATACTGTCTACACATTTTATACCATTTCCCACTACAGGCTTGTGGTGAAAAGGGGCCGGTCCCCCTTGGCCGAGCTAACACAGCCTTACCAGACACGCGCTTCTAGTGGGTGCAGTCTGCCCTCGATATAACTGATTCATACTTTCCTTCTCATTTTCACTCTCTTCTTTCCTCTCTAACTATTCCTTTCACTGTTTATCAATCTTTGTCTTTTCCTAAATTCCCTCATTTCAGAGTCCAAAATGTTATACCAATGGAGAGATTTTATCAGGGTTAGGTTAGGTTAGGTTTGGGGTTGGTGCTGGAAGAGACAGTTTCTGGTATAAAACAACAGGAACAAAACCCTATGTCCTATCCTCTCACCATTACTTCTGGCAAACACAGTAATGCTTTTCTGTTCACCAAGCTAAGCCCACTGTCCTCTTTGTAGCTAAATGATCTACATACAGTCGCCCCTCCATATCCTCGTGGGACTGGTTCCAGGACCCCAGCAGACACCAAAACCTGCAGATGCTCAAGTCCCACAGTCAGGAGTCTGCATCTTTTGATTCAGTATCCAGAGGCCATGGACAAGGAGCCAACTGTACATAAACTTTCAAAATATTATGAGGAAAAATATTACAAGAAGCTTAATAATACAGATATCAGTATTCCTTAGCTACAAGCAATAGTAACAAATTCAGTTGCTAACTAAAGGACAGAAGAAAGGAAAGAGAAAAAAAAGAAAGAACAAGCAAGCTGGCCAGGTGGATTTATGGTCTGGTGGCTGAAGAGCCAGGCACGGGCACTGAGGTGATCTGTATAGCAGGAGCTGCCATCAGATGGTCTGGTTCTAACTGCCTTCCCGGCCTGCATGTCTGTGCTCTTGACCGCTCTGGCGTAGCTGGTCTCTGGGGCCCGTGGCTGACAGCTCCCTAGAACCAGGCAGAGGGCCAGAAGGACAGCGCCCATGAGGAATGGGTGCTGGGAAAGAGACAGAAGTCCACACATTCTAACAACTGACTGGACAACATACACACATGCCCTTCTTTCCATAAACACTATTTGAAAATATTTCCAGTATAATGCAAATCTTTCAGGAAAAAATACACTAAACAAAGAAAAAACAACTCCCCCTACCCCACACTGCCTGACTGCCAACCTCATGTTGTCATGTTGCTGAATTCCCATAAATCGGCTCTACAGTGGTTCTGTCCACCACAGCTGGAGTCACTGGGAGCTGAGAAGTGGGGGGGGGGGGGGTTAGTGAGGAGGTGGTGCAAGGGCAGAGCTGGCCCAGGACCTCTCTCTCCAGACCCAGAGGGGTTGGTGGGTTGTCTCCAGCACACGTGGCCACACACGGAACCTCTCCTTAGCTATTCAGAACCAAGGCGTGGACCTGAGGAGTCCGGTCAGGTCCGGTTGGTTGGACCTTTCCTAAGAGAGTGAGGAGGCTGTGGCAGCTGTAGGGGTTGAATGGGGGGCCCCAGAAACAAAGGCTACTCTCTGCTAACTTCAAAGGCAGCCAAGGATTGCCTGGGCTGGAATAACACACGGGGCACCGATACGGAATTCCTTTTCCTGCTCCAGGCCAGACGGCCTGCCTGTCTGCCAACGAGCTCCCGGACGTGAGGTGAACGCTGGGAAGGAGGGTCTCAGTCCCTCCCAGAATCTGGTCTTTTCTCTCCCTCCGGCCTAGGGAGGGGCTTCATTTCCACCTCACAGCCATGCTGCTCCCCTGTGGAGCCTCCTCTGCGAAGGTGGGAAGAGGCAACGATCTGGCCGCCAATTGCTCTGAGGGCACCCACAACCCCGTGTGTCTGAATCTAACATGTGCTTTCTGGCAGCCTGGTCCCCGTACCTCCTTCACCCAGCCCTCCCCCTCAGCCCTTCCTGCGGCTTTGAACTTCAAGAGACAGCACTGTGCACACTCCCTGACTCTGCTTCCTCAGTGCCCAGCCCCACATCCACCCAGTCCCCTTGGGCCGCATCCTGGCAGCTGCCCTGAACGGCCCATGCCCTGCTGAACCCTCCATGGGGCACATTCCACCCCAGCCCCTCTCTCCTTGGCTCTGAGCCATCGCTCTGTAACTTCATCCCCTCTTGCCCTCACTGATTACCCGATGAAAAGTACCCTGTTGCTTCCATGCAGAAGTACTAGAAATAAGATGAAGCTTATGAAGTGTGTTATCCAAGATGAGGCCCATGGAGTGGACGTCTCTTTCAGAAAGGCCCAGCGCAGGCTCCACCTCTCAGATGCCAGTGGGCTCTGGGCGAGGTCTGGAAGCATGTGTGTGATGATGGGCAGCAACAGAGCCCATGGGCTTGACGGTCTCTGGGCGGTAAATGCAGGGTCCTCGGGAGACGTTCAGCGTGCGCACATGTGCACATGGCTGCAAGGAGAGCCGAGGACTCAGGAGAAATGGGGACGCAGCGTCAGCTCCCATGGCCCCGAGACCACGGGGGAACATGCTCTGGGGCACCACCCACAGGGACCTGGCGGCAAGGCTCCACTTGACGGTGGAGTTCGTGGGTCCTGCTCCATGATGAGGGGGGTGGATCCCAGGGTGACGGAAGCAGGAAGCGGGGTCTCCTGGAAGGGAGGAAGGCATTTTACAGGGAAGGCCTCAGACATCTCTCTGAAGAGGTAGAGACAGAGCTGCGTCCACACAGGAGGCAGCAGGAGGAGGCTGTGCCCGTGAGAGGGTCACCTGTGAAGTGTGTAACCTGCTTTTCTGCCTAAGTCTGTAGATCTCCTTATTTGATGTATTCAGTGTGCATTGTAAATGTTTTCCTCCTATTCGGTAGCTCCAGCCGCTACCTGCAGTCATTGGTAAAGCGCTGGCCTCACCTCTGCGAGAACGGCTGGCTGGTCAGCATGGGCATCGGCTGGAGGGCAGCCCCAGGCTCACCTGCGGGAGACATCGAGGCGGTGGGGGGTGGGGGGCGGAGCAGGCCTCTGCGGTGCACACAGTGCTCAGCCACACACTGCCCATCCCAAACCCCACGCCCGGCCTTGATAACAACTGGACAGGCAGGTTCACACCCCACCACACACCCAACGTTTCCACCAACACGTCCCGAAGTACCTTGACTCAATTCAACCGTGACTATACGAGGCGTCCCTGCCACACTTTGTCCTCCCCGTCCCACCTGGCTCAGGAGACCCCCATCTGTCCTCCAGGCAGCTCAGCTGGACATCTCGCCCCAGCCTTGGCACGTCCTCTCCCTCGTAGCCGTCTCCAGGCAGTCTCTGCGCATGAGCGCCTGCCCCAGAGTTGGTCGTCTCTCGCTCACGCCCCTTCTTCCCAGCGCCAGCAAGGTCTGGCCCTGCTCACAGCCTACCTCCCTGCAAACTCTGCTCCTCCTGGGATCCCCCTACCCCACCCACTCCCTCACTAGGTCAAGGCCTACCTTTAACTCTGTTCCCTGATGCCCTGATGCTGTGCAGCTGACCCTACCAGCTAAGCCTCGCAGCCTGGACAGGGTGATGGGGACGGGAGCAGTCTCCCTCTTCAACCTCTCTCACACCCTACACACCTGCACACCCCTGCAGCAGAGGGGAGCCTGGTCACCCCTCCTCACCAGGCTACCTACGTGCAGCCACCGTTCCCAGTGGCGTTTAACGTGGATGAGCTGAGGCCACACACATACTCTTCAATATGAAAGTCCTCTCTCCACCGAGAGCCTCTAATATTTTGATAACTTCGTTGAGCAATTGTCTTTTTAAGGAAGATACACAAAGTCTACCAATAAAAAATAGGAACATTGGGCTTCCCTGGTGGCGCAGTGGTTGGGAGTCCGCCTGCCAATGCAGGGGACACGGGTTCGTGCCCCGGTCCGGGAGGATCCCACGTGCCGCGGAGCGGCTGGGCCCGTGACCCATGGCCGCTGAGCCTGCGTGTCCAGAGCCTGTGCTCCGCAACGGGAGAGACTACAGCAGTAAGAGGCCTGCGTACCGCAGGAAAAAAAAAAAAAGGAACATTAATTCCAACTTGGTTTTGACCGTCCCACTTCCTTCTTCCAAAACACTGAGCTGAGTGAAGCGCCCAGAGTTGTCCGCCATCTCACAGCCACCTGAACAACCAGATAAAAGGTGCTTTTAAGACAATGCGTTCCATTCTATTAGCTAAACTTATACAACTTATTATTTGCAGGTTATTCTACTTCGGGGTGAAAATTATATTTATGATGTACGTATCTTAACTGTTTTTCATCCTGACCACTCTCTGAATGCTGACAGATCTTCACCAATCTTAGTCACGCTCTGGCTCTGAGCAAGAGGGAAAACAGGTTCTTTACACTCAGAAGTGTGTGCCTTTGAGATGGAGAGACACAGCTTTGAGCCTTGCCTAGGAACGTGGAGGAGAGGTGAATGGGAACAGAAACATGCCCCCGAGCTGAGCAGCAACTCCTCCCTCCTGCCCGGGCTCCATCCCTGTGCCCTCTGGGGATGTGGCTGCCACGGCAGCTCTGAGACAGTCACTGCACCTGACATCTTCAAAGGCTCTTCACTCGTCTCTGAATGAACCCCGAGCCCGCCTCCACGTGCCTGCCCTGCTCCTGCCTGCATCTCCCTCTCAGGGCTCCGGGCTCCCCTCCTCCTCCCTGAGCCCCCAGGAGCCCGCAGAGCCGCATCAGGGCATTGCCTCGCACCCGGAACCTTCTGCTTCAGGTTGCAGTTGTTCTGTCCACTGTGCTGGTTCTCTCTCCTCACTGCTCCTCCGTCTCTGGCCAAGCACAGCTGATCAACAGAGGCCGGCAACAAGCAAACAGTGGCACTAGGCACTGAAGCAAGACCAAGGCCTCTGCTGATGAAGCAAAAACAAACTGAGCAGTTTCTGTGGTTCGTGATGAACTCCTTGGCACTTCCCCTCGGCTGCCTCTCCCCTTACTCATGACCAGGCACCCAATTCAGCAGTTCAGTCAAAGTGGAACATCATACTTACCTAGTGGACAGTTTGGCTTATAATTCTTTTTTTTTTTTTTTTTGCTGTACGCCGGCCTCTCACTGTTGTGGCCTCTGCCGTTGCAGAGCACAGGCTCCGGATGCGCAGGCTCAGCGGCCATGGCTCACGGGTCCAGCCGCTCCGCGGCATGTGGGATCTTCCCGGACCGGGGCACGAACCCGTGTCCCCTGCATCGGCAGGCAGACCCTCAACCACTGCGCCACCAGGGAAGCCCTGGCTTATAATTCTTAACGTTAAAAAAAAACAAACTTTAATTCCAACTAACATTTACTTGCACACACATGTGCTTACGCAAGGCATTCTGCTGGGAACTTTGACAAACCCCTGAGGTACAGGGGTGGACCCCACTCTCACCGCCACAGCTGGTCTGGGGCCCGGATGCTGCGATGGTGGGTCAGCACCACTCCCACCGTATCTCGTTGCTGAGAGTTGACCTCCCAGTTACAAATGCTTCACTGACTAGAAACCTTTATTTCTGAGAAAGCCATCTTCACACATGGCTGTTGCTGACGAGGCAGAGTGAAGACAGGCCAGGAGAGCCCAGAGGAGAGACACTACTCCTCAATACTCAGAGCCAGAGGAGAGTCGCTCCTTTGTGGGGCCATCAGCCACTTTGGATGGATTTAAGAGAGACAAAGCTGCCCGTCAAATGCATCCATACCTAAGCCCCTCACCCCGTCTGCCTATGGGTCCCAGCACCTCAGTCACCAGGACAGGGGCAGCACTAGCCAGAACTGATTCTTTTTTCATAACTTTTTGTTTTTATTGTAGCAAGATATGCATAATACAAAATGTACCATTTTCACCACTTTCAGGAATATACCACCCTGTGGACTAAGCACGTTCACAGGCTGGGCAGTCACCACCACCCTGGTCCACACTTGCTCCCACCCCTCAGCACTGCAGGAGCAGGAGGACATGGCCTGGCAAGACCACATCAGGAGGCAGCCACAAAGCGGCTGTGTTTTCCAAGATGGAACACAGACAACACTGACAAGTGCTTCACCAGCGAGCTCAGCGTGGGGCGTCACCACCTGTCTCTCCCCACACCACCCCACTCTGCACTGGATTCTGAAGGACCCAAGTCTCGGGGGAGCTGAGGCAGCAGGTGGGAGACACCGGGATCCAGCTCCATCGCGGGCAGAGCTGCGGCCGCTGGTCCACGTGGCCTCAAGCAGGCCTGCTTCAGGCTGTGCTGCTCCCTCATTGATAAACCTGGGTCGCTATGCACACCTCCCAGGGCTGTCACAAGGGAGGTGAATGAGACCACGTGTGTGAAAGCACCTGGCGTGACAATTAATGTTCACTCTCATCAGCCCTGTGAAATATGACATCTGAGCTCAATGAGAGCATAATTCCAAAAGGGCAAGGAAAACAAGTTTAGACAGTTTTCCGTCTTACTCCTGGCAGAAGGAGCCTGAGCCCAAACACTGCCAGCAGGTGTGGACCATCCACTGCCCTCCTGCATCTGGAGCCAAGAGGTGCCTTCCTTACGCTATTCTGGAAACATTCTAGAATAATACCAAAGTGATTATTCTCTGTTACCAGATTCATTGCTGTTGGTTCAAATTTTAAAATGGAACCACAAAACATCCACCCAGACGGTAAACGTGTTTATTTCTGCATCCCGTTTCTGGGTTTTCACGTTTGAATATGGTGGCCCAAAAAGTAGCAAATGAGATCTGTGACCCCATCTTAGGCCCAACGAGGCACATGACACCCTCAGCCTGTGTGACACCTGTATAGGGTCACTGCCCCCAAGGCCTCTGGAGGAGAAACCATCCTCCAATGGCCATCTCTGAGCACAGGCAGGTCGAGGGTCCCGAGTGTGAAGGCAGAAACCCTACCACATGGAATATAAGTGAATGAGAGAGGAAGCCATGCGCTGGAGATTTCCAGGAGCAGAGGCTGGGGTCTGAGCAAACTCCTCAGCCCTCTGGACCACGCTCCCAGCTCCAGGATAGCACGTGACACGACTGCACTGCACCAGGTAACGGTATAGCTCAGGATGCCATCAGAGCGGGCACCTCAGGGAGAGGCGTCCGAGCGCCGGTCGTGAACCCCCCACAGGTATGGCGTGAGCTCCCACCAAACATTGGCTCAATGAGCCCCCAGTTTTTCTAAGGTCTTTATGTGTAACTAACCTCTTGAAGGTGGTGAGGGGAGAAAAAGAACATTTACTGAGCAACAACTATATGCCAGGCTCTATGTTTGATACTTTGCATGCCACTTCATTCAATCCTTCTCAAAACATTACTTCGTACTTATTATTATTTCCACTTGGCTGTTGTAAAAAGTGAACCTCTGAGAGGTCAGCCACTTTGTCAAGGTCATAGAGCAGGAACTGGGGGGAGGACTACCCAGGACCTTCCTGCTGGAAGCCAGGCCCTCTCTGGCCTCGGAGCTCGTCCTGCAACAGTAAGCACGGGAGAGTCCACGTGAAGACTCTAGAAACACCTGCGCACCAACAAAGCAAGAGTCTAGGACCCAAGAAAAAAATTCAGGAGGCCACACGGTGAAGCAGTCGCTTGCCTTCTGCACACGTCTCTGACTTCTCCCAAGCTAAATGGCTCCCTTCAGGGGTAACTTTGACATCCAAGTTTCAGAAATATGATGGACAAAAGCCAACATTTTTCCAAGAACCCAGTGAAATTTGTAGGTCATTTTTGACCCTGGATATCCAACGACAAGGAATTCATCTTAAACCAACACTGATTAACTTAACTGATAGTAAAAAGCCCTGACTTTTGTGTATATATCCTAAAATCTAGCAAGGAGTTGCTAGATTAGAGTTGCCCTTTAGGATTTACTGTTATAAATAAAAAGAACTAGAAAATGGAAGGTTTCAGCAAAACAAAAACATCTGTCAGACTAAATAATAATTTGAATGTTTTTGACCTTGTAATCCTTATAATATTTATTTTAATGTTATAGCTATTTAAGAGCTATAAAAATAAGGAGTTTATAATTATCTTTATGTTGTACATATTTAAGTAACCTTAAAATGAATACAATTTCAGGCAACATTGCAATTTCTTCCTATCCTTATTTAAAACGGGTATGCACACTCTCCTCAGACATTAGGCTACCGTAATACCATAATGCCTCTAGAAAAGAAGATAATCAGACTTGTCACAGCAGGAAAACCCTGGGAACAGTGGTGAATGATTTACAGGGAAGACAGTAGGGCTGCGTTTGGGACTGTAAATTATGTTATTTACACAAAGAAACAACGTTATTAAGGAAGGGGCAGGTTTGTAACCGAGGACCAGATGCCAGCCTATACGGGGTGACCTAAGACCAGGCACGCACCAGTGTGCTCTGACATCTCTCAGTAAACTCACTTCCTTCAAGCCAGAGCATGTGAGATTTTACAGAATGCCATTGTCATCTATCTTTTTACATCTATTAAACCACAATGAAGAAGATCACCTGGGCTTCTCCCATGCACATCACAAAAGATTCCATGGACCTGAGACAGACCTTGGAGACAGAGAGGAAGATGGCAGAAGGACAGAGTCTAAGTGAAACTGCACAACCCAGATTGGCACTTGAACCCACTGTCTTTTAATTGAGATCATACACCTGGTCTCAGGACTTAATGAAGCTCAGGTTCTTTATGTCTCATCACAGAAAGAATTCAGCAAGAGGCAAAGTGATAGGTAAGAAGTGGATTTATTTAGAGAGAAACACTTTCCACAGACAGGTGGTCTGTCTCAAAAGGTGAGAGCAGCCCTAGGGTATGGAGTCATCTTAGAAAGTGAGAGCAGCCCTGGGAGAAACATACCCCACAGACAGAGTGTAGGCCATCTCAGAAGGCGAGAAATCCCAAAACATGGGGTGGTTAGTTTTGGGTTTTGGAGGGTTTTTGGGTTTTTTTTTTTTTTTTTTCAGTACGCGGGCCTCTCATTGTTGTGGCCTCTCCCGTTGCGGAGCACAGGCTCCGGATGCACAGGCCCAGCGGCCATAGCTCACGGGCCCAGCTGCTCCGCGGCATGTGGGATCTTCCCGGACCGGGGCACGAACCCATGTCCCCTGCATCGGCAGGCGGACTCTCAACCACTGTGCCACCAGGGAAGCCCAAGGGGTGGTTAGTTTTTACAGGCTGGGTTATTTCATAGGCTAACGAGTGGGAGGATTCTTCCAACTATTTTGGGGAAGGGACGGGGATTTCCAGGAATTGGGCCACCACCCACTTTTTGGCCTTTTCTGGTTGGCCTCAGAACTGTCAAGGCACTGGTGGGTGTGTCATGCAGCTGATGTATTACAGTGAGTTCAAGGTCCACTACAAGTTGGACCTAATTGGTTCTAACCAGTTTATGTCACACCCTCAAGGGCTATGTCATTCTTT
The DNA here is from genome assembly GCF_003676395.1 of Aethalodelphis obliquidens. Taxonomy (NCBI): domain Eukaryota; kingdom Metazoa; phylum Chordata; class Mammalia; order Artiodactyla; family Delphinidae; genus Aethalodelphis; species Aethalodelphis obliquidens. Next base: position 2,900,655 of record NW_020838007.1, read on the forward strand.
TAGAGGTTGTGCCCTGCCCCCTTCCCTCCGATTTCATTAGGGGGATGAGAAAGCATCACTAACAGTATCAAGGTATTTCAAAATGCAGAAACCATCTGCGGATGGACAAGGGGTCCACTTTGTCCAGAACTTCAGTCACAGCAAGAGAACGAAGAAAGACATCACCAGGGGGCCTTGAACTACGGGCTGAGGAGTCTAGACTCTTTAGGAAGCAAGAAGAAGCCACGGAAAGTTTGGGGGCAAGAGCAGGTATAATTAAAGCTGCACTTTCAAGAATACAGGCGGAACTCAGACAGGGGAGAATGGAGACAGTAAAGCTGCCTGGGTCCTACTGGCAGCACCTACACACGTCTGGCAAGAGCTCCCTGAACGGGCCTGGGTAAAAGCAGCCCCCCTACGGCCCAGCACCAGCAGGACAGGGTCGCCTGAACTACAGACACAAAGAGAAGCACATGCTGTGGGGAGCTGTCCCTCCATGGTTTTCTTTCTAAAAAGCCTTCAAGGTCTTGTCACTTGGGAAATATTGCCCACTGGCTGCCCATTTGGAACCTTCATACTTTCATACTGTAGTCTCTTTCCTAATAAAGAACTGAAAAAAGTTATACAGTAAAGAAACCAATTTTTCTTCTAGAATTTGGCCATCAATCCATCAACCCCTTTTATTGAAAAACAGCTCTCTATCTCCTAAAACTAGCATCCTCCAGGCAGCTTTGGAAAGCATGGGCTAATAACCAACCCGGCAGCCTTGAAGGGCTGAGTAATGAGCTGAAGGTCAGGGTGATGGGAAGCAGGTGGTCAGGATCCCTCAGGGCTGCTCCACGCCTGGAACAGTACAGACCTGTTCAGGCCACCAGCAGGGTCCCGCGCTCCTGCTGGTGTGAGAAAAATCCCACTGTGTGGGGGTGCGGACAGGCATCCCAGCAGCTCAGTTCAAGTGCTTCTTGCATTCTGCTCATTAGGCTAAGAAAACCTGGTCAGCAGCATCCTAGAATGGCTCTCTTTCAGATGCCTAAAGACTTATATCCACTCTCATCTTTCTCCTTTATGAGTAAAATAACCTTAATTTATTTAACAACTAGGTCTGGTTATCCTTTTCACAAGAAAGACTTGTAAACTCTGCAGAAATCTGGTTCATCTACCCAGTTATCCAAGGTTGAATGTCTTTCTGCATTGAATGGAAAGATTCAGAGCCTCAGAAGGTTAACTGAGCATCTAAGGACGGCCCTGGGGGCAGGGAGGAGCAGGGTCTCAAACCCGCATCAGCTTTAGGTGACAACCCAGGCAGGATGCTTTCCACTCACCAGAGTACAGTGAACATCAGAGGAAATCTCCCATGGCTGGGACGCTTCAGCAGAGGGCTGGCTGTACCCCGCTGGAAGGATTTCCATTTCTCTCTGCCCAGAGGCGCTGCAGGTTTGATGTCACAGGAGTCTATCCACTTACATCACTGCCTGCGTGAACCAAAGCTCAGTGGGAGGAACCAAAGCAGAGACCCCAGGTCACCTGCCTGAATGAAATAGCAGCACTGTCGTTGGGCCTTGCCATACTCAGGAGACCCTCCTGGGGGGGGGCATGCTACAGAGTCACCAACATGTGTGACTCTCAGGACAGGCTGCAGCCGCTGTGGACGGGCACCTGGGGACTGAGCTCAGCCAGCCTCAGAAGCTGGGACCAACCAATCCCTTCAGAAATTCAATCACACACCTTAATAAAGTTCACATCTTTGACCCAATAATTCTTTTTCTGGGAGTTTATCCAAAGGAAATAGCCCAATATACAGAAGAGCTTTTTGCACAAAGGTGTTCACCAAAGCATTATTTATAAGGATAAAAACTGTCCAAAACTGCAATATCCAACAATAAGAGCACAATTTTGAAACTCAAGTACACTTACATAAAAGAATATTATGCAACAATTTAAAATCAAACTTATAGTGAAAATGCTCATAATGTAAAGTTAAAAGGGATTGAGCAGATTATAAAATTGAATATATATTATGAACACAGTTCTGTAAGAAGAAACTTGCACAGGAAAGACTGAAAGGACACAAGCCAGAATGTTAACAATGGGAAAGCTTCATACGGCAGGACTGTGTGTGGCCAAGTATTTGTCTTCATCCAACTTTTCTGTGCTTTCCAAATTTTCTTACAATGAGCAGGCATTACTTGTAAAAGGAAAAACTTGAGTTTGTTAAAAAGAATAGTATCTAAGTGATTAAAATAATTTCTAAATTACATGTGCTGAGAAAACTTAAAACAATGTATAAATTCCTGTATGCAAGGATTAGCCAAAGAAAATCATAATTAGAAAGCTGACTTTACAGTACGTATCCATGTGGGTACACCTGCATGCACACAGGAAGCAAGACATAGAGGGGACTTCTAACCACGTGGGCGGGCAGGCAGCCAGCAGTGCATGGGGGAGGGGACTTCCCAGCTTCTACCACCTTCAAGGTAATTTCACACGCTCCAAACAAGCATGGACTTGCCATGCAAACACAGCTTCACACAGGCCTCCCAGGCTCCCTCCCAGCCAGACTGCAGCCGCTAAGCCCTTCCTTACATCCTAAGAAATCTGGAGCCCCTCCCACCCCTACTTCCAAGAGAATCAGAACATAAAATACAAACTGATAAATTTTTTTCAGTGGAGGTATGGTTAACTGTATAGTGACTTTTGTCTAGCAAAAACAAGATTTAAGCCAAGGAAAAATGCCTTAACCCCTTTATCATTTAAGATACGTAAGGCAAGACTTTTTTCATTAGCATCTTCAATTCCAGAAGCTAAGATGATAGTTTTCAGTTGCCCTGGGATAAGAAAGACTAAAGTCAAAAAACATAAGAACGGTAAATCAGGCGGGGAGGGGAAGCCCCCTGCTCACCTCCATCTGAGACCACAGCTCAACCCACCCACGGGGCAGGGATGCAGGTTCAGCCCCTTCACCCTACGCCACCGTAAGTAACTGTTACCAACTATGTGGACAAAGAATGACGAAGAGCAGACAGAGAACAAATCCGTAAGCTGAGTCCCCAGGGACCCACCCCGAGAGAAGGCCATCACTTAGGTCTTCTTCCTTTTATCACTTGTTACTTCCTAGAGATACTGGGAAGCTAAAACCACTGCCCCGGTGTACCCAGCTCTGATAAATAACAGTCAGCACTCGACGGCTTTCTGAAGGGTGGGCCGATTAGTTAATTCAATCATTCCTGTTGAAGGAATAAGGACAAGTCGGTTTCTTTTATCAATAACTGACTCTGGAACCTGCCCCTCAACTCTGACACCTGCCCCACGATGCTCCCGGTGCTTCCCAGACTTTCCTGTGCCCCAAGCACCTGAGCTCTTGTTAGGATGCAGCCCTAACGTAGCAGGACTAAGTGAGCAGAGACCAGTTAGCTTCCCATCTCTGAGAATGAGACCCAGTCAGTGGTAAGGCTCCCCAGGTGACCCCCGTGTGCAGCCAGGGTCGCACATACCACTAGGAGGTTTGGAAAGGCCACCGGCTCAATCTAACTCCTGGCTACTCTGAGTGTGCCCCCTGCGCAGTGACACTGGCACACCAACACCGGCCTCAGAGCTGCGGTGAAGAAGGGCGGGGCAACACAGCTAGAACATTAGGTCGGCCACAGTTATCGTTTCACTATTGCCAGTAGTATGATTATTATTCAGGTGGGCTGACACAGCTGGGACAAGGCCAAATTTGTAAAGAAACAGAGTTCTTGGGAAAACTATGAGTTAAAAGCAGATAAGAAAATAAGAGCTGGGGAGGAGCTCCAAGAGGGTGGCTCAGGGCAAGTGTGTGGAGAGCTGACAGAGGGCAGTGTGCACGGCCCACAACTGGGGCAGGAACAGTCACAACTGCAACCACTTACCTGGGCCTGAACTAACGGGGCAGGCACTGTCCTAACTACCCCCAGTTCTCCAGGCTGAACCATTCTTGCTTTCCATTCTTTAGCGCCTACTATCCCAAGGCCCCCCGACGGGCTGGGGGCTTCCCCTCCCAGGGGGCAGAAGAGCTGACCACCTAGGAGAAACCGGCAGTGAGCTGGGAGCCTCGGGAGCTAGGCAGTGCACGCTCTTCACCCCTGTGGGGGCAGTAACACAGCTGAGGAGTGTGGGGACAGGCTCGTCTACATTTTGGACTGTGAGCTGCGTGCCCCTCCTCAGGTTCTTTCTGTCCCACCCTCTCTTCCTTCTCTTCTTCCCTCTTCCTCTTGGAGCTGCTTTACGAGCTGCCTTCCATGGCCTCACAGGCAACTCTCTCGGCAGCTGCGTCCCAGGGCTGCAGCTCCTGGGATGGACAGCTGAGGCACGACCCCTAGGGAGGACCGGAGGGGGGGTTTCCGGTTGGGCTGGCCAGCTGAGGAGGGCCTAGAGAGCTGGGCTCCACGTACTCTTCTGAAACAGCCATCTCACTCGTCTTCCTGGGCCCTGACCACTCTGGGGGACCTTCCCCAACTGGCCCCCAGGAGGGGGGTCCCCTGTTACACATGCCCGGCTCCTCCAGCCCTCATTCTCCTGTGAGAGCTGCACGTGACCACATTCACTGTCAAACCAGCCAGGGGAGCAGGAACAACACGTGACTATCAGGAGCAGAGCTCCAGCCGGAGGGAGGAAGAGCCCCACGCTCTCTCCCCAGCAACCCAAGCTGCCCGCTACACACGACTGGAAAACCTGCCAACTTTTAGGACTCACAGGGCCAGAGAATACAGGCACTTCTTGTAATTTTCCTATCATCCTTCCTTTAAAAAAAAAACACAAAACTCTTTTTACATAAAATTGTTTTCCCTGGATTCCACGAGGTCCTTCAACTTCACGGCCCACATTCTATAAATAAGGAGGCAGAGGCCCAGAAGCATTAGTGGCTTCCTGGGATGTTAAGTGAATCAGACAAAGAACCAGGATCCAAATTCAAAAGCTCCGTGGCTCAAGCCCTGGCTCTGGGCACCAGCCAGACTGAGTGGTTCCCTGTGAAGGGAGCAAATCAGACCTGGGGGGAGAACATCCACGTGGAAGAGTGACACGGGGCTTCTCCACGAGTCCTTTACAGGAGAAGGTCAGTGCTCAGAGTCGCCACCCCACTACCGTCTGCACACGAGTGAGTCTCAGGAAGAAAACTAACGACGCGGAGGGAAAGGTTACTCATCAGCCATAACTATTCCCTCCAAGTCTTCCCAGCTCTGGACAGAAAGACAACCCAACACACCGCTCTGCAAGGGATGGATTTTCTTCAAGGAACGGTGGCTCGCCAGATACTATATGCGCCCTACAACTCAACAAAGCAGAATCGTAAAATGTCTGATGCCCTTTCAAATTCCTCTCTACAGAAAAGGAGAACATGCCAAAGTTTTGCCAAAATCAGTCACCACGGCAGCCTGAGCCCCTTGACGTTGTGTGGGCTTCAGTTCCTAAATGTAGACATATATTCATTTCATAGAGTTGTTTGCTATCTTATTACCTATCGACTAAGAGATGAAATAAAGTTTTCAGTTAAGTGGCGGATTCTCACCTGTGAAAGCATTTGTGGCCTGAAAGCCAGCTTCCTGCATACTGCTCCCCGGCAGGCCTGTGTTCCAACTTGTCAGCTGTCCCGTCACCAGGAACATGCAGGAAGCCTCAGGTCACCTCCATCTCAGCTTGCAGGAGGCCATCACTCTGCCTGTCTGGTTTCTGGTAGCATCGGACACCAACCTGCCCTGCTCCCAGCCTCTGAGAGCAGGTGGTAGCTGGGACGGCACCCAGTCCAGCAGTGTGCACGCTTGGGGCACCGGTCACATCAGCCGTCTAGCCAGAGAGTGGAGGCCATGGTGGGCCCAGGAGCGAGGAAGCTGTCCCACGGACACCGGCCTACCCACCTCAGAGGAAGGACCCCTTCAGCCGCCTGGAAGCCAGCATTCTCCAGGGGTCTCACTTGCTCCGGCGGGTTCAGGAGGGTCTGATCTGCAGCTCTCTATGCTTCGCCTCTCCCCTTGCTGAAATTAAAAAGAAAGAGATCATTTTCCTGATGACCAGTAGAACATGAAACTCAGTAGACCCACAGAAGCCAAAAAAGAAAAAGAAGCAGCCCCCAGAGCTGTGCCCATGACCACACTGTGTGGGAAGTGGGGCATGTGTAGCACTTCTCCTGCTGCCCGAGAAGGGGTGGGGGGCCGGGGGACTCCTGCACCCAAAACAAGATGGGGCCAGCTGCTCTGAGCCATTCTAGGAACAGTTACAAAGGTCACACGCATTCAAATGTACTCCCCAGGCTACCCTAGGCCACAGACACCTGAAGGAGAAATCCATTTCCTAAGCAGTTTTCTGAGGTCTTACAAGTGGGATCTGAGGTTCATGCCCACTGCTGTCAGCACGCCAGAAAGGACTTGGGTTGAGCTGTTTCACAAAGTGACTCTTGGGACTTCCCTGGTGGTCCAGTGACTAAGACTCCGGGCTCCCAATGCAGGGGGCCCGGGTTCGATCCCTGGTCAGGGAACTAGATCCCACATGCTGCAACTAAAGATCTTGCATGCCCCAACCGGTCTTACCCGGTGCAGCCAAATAAATAAATAAATAAATATATTTTTTAAAGTGACTCTTAAGTGGGAAGAAAAGGTCAGTGATAATTTTTTTAAAAGAATAGGAAGGAAAAGCAAATTTAATCTATCAATATAAACTGTTCCATATATATTACATATCCCATAATAATAAAAGCATTTTACAAATACTTATCATATATTTTAATGTTGTTATACTAGCAACATTAACTACAAGAATGTTAGAAGTCCAAAGGACCAGACTTTTTTTTTTTTTTTGGCTGCGTTGGGTCTTCATTGCTGTGCGTGGGCTTTCTCTAGCTGCAGCAAGTGGGGGCTACTCTTCATTGTGGTGCACGGGCTTCTCATTGCAGGGGCTTCTCTTGTTGTGGAGCATGGGCTCTAGGCGCGTGGGCTTCAGTAGTTGTGGCATGTGGGTTCAGTAGTTGTGGCACGTGGGTTCAGTAGTTGTGGCTTGTGGGATCTAGAGCACAGGCTCAGTTGTTGTGGCGCACAGGCTCAGTTGCTCCGTGGCATGTGGGATCTTTCCGCACCAGGGATTGAACCCATGTCCCCTGCATTGGCAGACGGATTCTTAACCACTGCACCAGCCCAAGGACCAGGCTTTTGTTTTTTTCAATTTTATTTTTATTTATTTATTTATTTTTAACATCTTTATTGGAGTATAATTGCTTTACAATGGTGTGTTAGTTTCTGCTGTATAACAAAGTGAATCAGCTATACATATACATACATCACCATATCTCCTCACTTTTGCGTCTCCCTCCCACCCTCCCTACCCCACCCCTCTAGGTGGTCACAAAGCACCGAGCTGATCTCCCTGTGCTATGTGGCTGCTTTCCACTATCTATCTGTTTTACATTTGGTAGTGTACACATGTCCATGCCACTCTCTCACTTCGTCCCAGCTTACCCTTCCCCCTCCCTGTGTCCTCAAGTCCATTCTCTACATAGGACCAGACTTTTAAAATAGAATCCCAAATATGAATCTCTGGTATTAGAGAAAAGGAACCTTTTCCATTATTATCACTTCATCCTAAACAATTTATAGCTAATTTTTAAAAAATGTAACTTTATTCCTCTTTTTCACCATCAAACTAGAGAAAAGAAAAAAATTTAAGAAAACAGCACATAACAGAAAGGAACCCTCTGTTAAAGCCCTCTTGCTGTAAACATAAGGTAATAAAGTAAAACATCACTAATACAGACTAATTGGAAGGAAGCCCTACTGGATTAAGGAAGCACCTTAATTACATTAAGAAAGAAATTCAACTGCATTGCCTTCATGTACTTGCAGTAACAATCTCAGTTAATAAAGTGCAGCCCAGTAGGAGTCCTCAAGTTTAATGAATAGGTAAAAAATTTAATTAAAAATCATTTATGTAAATGGTGGTTCTGAAGTGCTTGAAAATGTGAGAAAATGTTTGTTCTCTGAATTTAAACATTCTGTATCAAATGACCAGTACAGTTATCAATGTCCCAAAGTCCTACACCAACATCCAGAGTAAAGGACCATGTGCACTGTAGTTATCTACTTTAGGGAATGGAATTGCCAGTTAAAAATAAAAGCCCACCTGCCCTAAAACCTTGATTCTCTTTACTCTTTCTATGATGCTTTCAACGCACAGAAATACTAGACTGTATTTGTTCTCTTTTCCTGAACTCAAAGACAAACTAAAGTGTGGTGATGTTTTTGTTGTTTTATTGAGGGGTTTTGCTTAATTATCTTGTTTCATTGCAAAAGGCATGCTCCCACAATTTTTTAAAAAACCAAGCTATACATTTCAAAAGGCTATGGGAAAGATTGAGGCTGATGTGGATAGAAATAGAAGAAACAACAAACTCTTCTTTTTTTTCTCTTACTGTCTCTGTCACACTCACCAATACTTAACTTTACTTCTAAAAGAGAGGGAAGATGACAGGTGTGTAACAGCTCCCCCTGAGGTCTTGGGCATGGTCCTGGCCTGGATGTTTAGAGCATGACATGTGTGGTTCCCAATACAGGCTGAAGGGCCAAAATTTATTTTAATTATCTTCATTAACTGATGACGTGCATATTCCTACATACATTTGGAGTCTCCTTAATATGCAATTTTCAAGTGAAAGTGAACCTGTAACTGCCATAAAATGTTTTTTTCTCACCACTAACAACACAGATAAGATACCCTTTCTAGAAACACACAAAAAAGAGGAGCGGGTCCCCAGAACCTGGAGTCTGTTTTGTTCAGCGAGGGACTGACCAAAGGGAACGGGGCCAGGCAGCCATGCTCAGGAGGAAAGTACAGATGATCCAGCAGGCTGGAGAACAGGTGGGTAATTGGGACCTAGAGTTGGCAGAGGTACCACATGTCGGCTTTCACAGCTCAGCAGCCAACCAAGAGTCAGGAAAAAGGCGCAGAAGCTGAACACATCGCTGTCCTGCCTGCCTCCCACCCTCGAGGGCCCTGCTTACCTTCTAGTCTCAGAGGTGGCACCTCGCCCACCCCTGGGACTAAATGCAGAGCCCGGTAACCTGGCTCGCTGGCCCTGGCCGCAGCTGTGGCTGCATGCAGGGGTGCTGATCGCTCAGCACCATCTCTCCGCTGAGCTGTAAGCCCCACGGGGACGTTTCCCTTGAGCACCTAAGGCGTTGCCTGGTGCCCAGTGGACGTCAGTAGGACGAGTCTACTGAACGATGGATGGGTGGACCAAGGCTGCTGGTGTTTGGACGAGGCGCACAGAGAGGCTCGGCAGACCCTGCAAACCAACCCACTGCCCCGAGCCATGCTGATGGATGCCATCCCTGGGCTGAGAGGCTGTTCACACCTCTGGCTCTGAGCCTCTGAACTGGCAAGGCTTTTGCTACCACCCCACTAGTCAAGGTGAGACAAGGATAACGAGCAGTGACTCCCCTGCACTCACACTTCACAGCAAAGTACCCAGCACAGGACCATGGAGGTCACTGCTCTAAATCCTCTCAAGCCACAGAGAAAACTCTAGCCCCACAGAGGTTACATGACTTAGTCCCAAACTAGCGCTCAGGAACTGGGACTAACACCTGGTCTTTTGCCCCTCCAGCCACTGTTATTCCCATGCTACTTCTGAATCTCAGGTAGTTTCCTAAACCGAAGTGCCTTAACGCTGGTAATGCTCAAATCAGGAAAATCTCGGGGGGAAAAGAGGAAAAATAAAGAGAGAAAGAGGCAACTTACCCAGGATGCAAGGTCACAGAGTAACCCTGAACCCATTCAAGAGCCCCTCTACAGCAAGCACACTATCACCATCCTGTCATGGCCATATGGACACACACACACACGCACACACACATGTTCTACTTACACTGGGAAGATGGGCAGGACTAACCAGGAAATAAATTAATTCAATATTGCACTTGAAACATGTCGTTAAGTCCCTCCCATAATGGAGCAACAGTTACTAAGAAAATAGACCACACAAAAGGGAAAAACACCCCCACAACAAGGGACGTTCTTAAAAACATGAACGCCCACGAAACCTAACCAAATAAGTTGTATAGGAATACGTTTGCTTTACCACTTGTTCACAAAAACTCATACGACACACAGCTTCTCTAGAATCACTGGGGAGTGAAAAGAACTGCATTCCACAGATGACACCTATCATGAAAGTTCAGTGCGGAAAGACTTGCGATTCAGGAAACATAGGGTCACACGCTGGGCACAGAGGTCAACTCAACAGAGAAGTCAAACAACCTTTTCTCAAAATCTAGTAACACTAGTATAAGTGTAGTGCATAAAGAATCAATACCGTAGGCTTCCGTGGTGGCGCAGTGGTTGAGAGTCCACCTGCCGATGCAGGGGACACGGGTTCGTGTCCCGGTCCGGGAAGATCCCACATGCTGCGGAGCGGCTGGGCCCATGAGCCATGGCTGCTGAGCCTGCACGTCCGGAGCCTGTGCTCCGCAACGGGAGAGGCCACAACAGTGAGAGGCCGGCGTACCGCAAAAAAAAAAAAAAAAAATCAATACCGCAGTTTCATTTCTGATTTCCTCGCACCATGGACAGACTGCCTCGCTGGTACATTGGTTACCTAGGTGACAGCCACCTGGGTGATGGCCAGACCGAGCAGCCGCAGGCTCCAGGCCGCAGAGGTCCCACCTGTCTGAGGACGGGCGCTGCTCCACCCTCGGAAGAAGGAGCATGGAGAGGTGAAGGGATGGTCCCAACCCCGACAAACCATGACACTGTTGCAAAACTCAGAAAACAGAAATAGGTTGAGAGTGTGCCACACTGCTTACTGGAAAAAACTCAACTACTGCCTTGTTCACCTAAGGTCAAAGTGGCAATGGATTCTGAGCGAGACAGAGGTGAGGAAAAGTGGGACAAGAAACCTGGGGGTCTGCTTCTGCCCGAGCTTGGAGCCCTCCGCCCTGTGGATAGACACACAGACCTGGGAAGTGCCGGTCAGTCTAGGTATTCCTCATGGCAGCCACTGGCTCTGCCCTGCCCTGGGCCAGGCTCAGCCAGGCTACCACATCCTCATGCACCATGAGGGGTGAGAGCTCGAGGTCCCTTCTGATCTGAGCAGGGCCCAGTGCTCATGTCTCCAATCAAGGGAGACAGGACAGATGTGCATGAAAAGGACACTGTGAACCAGCACAGAAAATCTGCACAGAAACCAAGTCTGAGAACAACTCAGACAAAGGGCCATCTGCACAGCAGTACAGATCCTTCTCACTGCTCTTAATTTCTGTGATTTGGGGTGTATGACAATTGCAGCTTTTATAACACAACCTCAAAGCCATCGAGCCCTGGGCAGCTCAATGGGCTCCAGGTACTCAGGTCACCACTTCAGGAAGCAAGTACAAAATCTAAAACCCTCTTCAAATATGCACACAAGATGCAAACAGGGAAGGTAGCAATTCTATTAGACCATCCTTTAAAATGTCACCTCGAAAATCTGACACTTGATAAAACCTGAAGAATCTACAGTCTGAGCTCTACTCAAACCAAGCTGGAGAACATTTCCCCCAGATAATTAAGTAGGAAAACTGCCCCTAATAATCAGTACAGGTACCACTACCTCCTCACACTACCTATGGGCGGGGGGGGGGGGGGGGGGGGGGCCGGGGCCCATGGGGTCGCCGTTCATTTCATGGAGGAGGAGACGGTGGCCCAGGGAGGAGAGGGAATACACTGTAGGATGAGGGCAAAGCTGGACCAGAACCAGGTTTCAGTCTGGGCCCAAGCTCCAGGCTCTCCCGTAGACGCAAACTGGTCAAAGGAAGAAGCTGAGAAAGGGCACAGGGCACACATGGACCCCTGCCTGTGGGGCTCAGGGGATCCTGAAACGATACCCACTTTCCCAGGCCCAGATCGGGCCATGCCCATGACACCAATACACCCCAAAGAGAAGGCGCAGAAGGGCCAGGGCCTTGGGGCAGGGGCAGAGTCAGAGTCCTTGGGCGGACGTGCACTGACCGGAGGTCCCCTGACCTAGTCTGAGCACGTCACAGTCACCTCGACAGTGGATGCCAGCTGAGCAGAGGTCACTCCTCCCAGCCTGGTGTGAGGGACACAGGCCGGCTCTGCTTAGCACTTAGCACTCTCCTCCACCCCAATTTTCTTCAGATAAAACCAGCTTACAATGGGCATGGCAGGCCAAGAAAAGGGGGGCCTGCAGGGGTAACGAGTATGAACAGCAAGGAAAGGGGGCTGAGAGCAGAAGGGAACATGGGCCCACAGTTCCACCCTCCCTGCACATGTTCCTGGCACCCCCGTCACCCATCAGGGCTGCTGGGCCAGCGCCTGCACCCCGGTGCCTTGCCCGTGACCTCCTTCCTGCTCTCTGGCCTAAAGAATACCACACAAGATGCATCTTCTCATTCAGCTGCTTGTGGGGTCACTACTCTAGCACGGCACTATTTGAGGTGCCTGCACTCTCCTATCTCTGTCTATGGAGGTATTTCTAACGGAAACCTTTTCTTGCTAATCTTTGCATCCACAGCACTGTCCATGGGGTCTAGCATACAGCAGGTACCCAATAAATGCTGGTTATATTGCACTGAATCACATCTGAGCTTCAGCTGGGTCACCCCCTTGTCACTCTACTCTCTCTGCCCTGCCTCAGCTGCACGAAGCACCAAGGGCCTGCGACCAAGGAGGCTGCTGGCCACAGGGCATATACACCGGGAGGGTGCTCCTTGTGGGAGGGTCAGGCTGGGCGTCTGGAGCACAGGCAAGGCCAACCCTCCACCACTTAAAACACACTGGAAGGAGAGCTTTCCATGCAAACAGGCCAGAGGACAAAAGGCCAGACTCTGAGGCAGACCGCCTTGGGTGCACCTCATTCTAGGCCACATGCAACTCTGGCAGTTACTTAATTCTGAGCCTCAACTTCCTCATCTGTAGAGTGGAAGCAACAATGACACTCATAGATTTATTGTGCATTTAATGAGGGGCCATGTACAAAACACTGGTCTCCAATCAATGTTAAAGAACAGTGCACCTGGGCAGATGCCTGATGCAGGGTTGGAGAGCATGGCCCACCCTCCCTCCTCCAGCTCCATCTCACCCAGCCGGACACGACAGAGCGTTCGACCTCGTATTTCCTCACATGATTTGTCTTGATATTTTTTAAGTTCTTGACAGATAAAAATCTAAGCTCACAAAGCTCACAAACACCCTACGTCAGCTAAAGTTAATAAAAGGAAGAAAAGGGAAAGGATACAAAAGTAAAGAAAATGTGTAGGTGAGGTATTTGGTATGAAATGTGGTAGAATAACCTTTTGTTATTATTATTTAGTTAAACAAATGACAAAAAAGAAACTCGTCTTTAAAAGGAAAAAGAGTCTCGATATTCAATTTTTCTAAATGTTTACATATTGAAATATCAAATTTTAAAAACAGCAATAGATGGTAATAAATAAAGTTGACCCAGGTTTTACATCTCCTTACTAGAAAATAACCAAGCAGGGTCCAATCTGCCTTTCTTCTGTCCTTCACCCTGTTTGGTTTGTACCTTTGTAAAGTGCTGACTTTTTAAGTCCTTTTACGTATATTTCTGAAGCTTTCCCAAGGCCTCAAGAATGAAATTCTGCACAGAGAGGACATCTCACCAAGTGCCCTCTGCATGACAGGAAGTGTTGGAACAGGGCCACTGGCACCTGAAAAGCTAATATAATGACCAACAGTGAAACAGCCGGTGCTCCTACAGAAACGAACCATCTGCACAATGCCAGGCACTCGTGTTAGCAAACGTTTCCTAAGTGTCCCTTGTGCACGAAGCCCCAGACCAGCTCCACATCTGCTTTCTAATCACACAGTGGATACCTAAACGTTCATCAAGTAGCTTTGCCTTGTATGCTCATATTCATTTTCTGAAAAATATATTTCTCTAGGAAAAAGAAAACTTTCCACATTATATTACAATTCAATAACCTGTTTGAGGTGGGTGGTAGTGGACTGAACACTCCAATAATATTCTTCTTAGATGTTTCCAAAGAAAGGTCCACATGGTCTGGGACAGACATGGGAGAAGGGAGATGCGTGCTGTGAGCCCTGATAGGCACTTGCCCACACTGGGGCCCACGAGGCTCCGACCAGAGGCCAATTTAACACAGGTGCACTGAAGGTCACACACACAGGGCTGCTTAGTGACCGGTTGCCTGGCAGAGAGACAACGAAACCGAGGAGGAGCCCGCTTAGCTCTGCAGAGAGGAGGTGGGCAGAGAGCTCATGGACGCGGACCCACTTGCACCCTCTCAGGACCTGCACTTCCTTCCACTTAACCACCCCGCTGCCTCTTTCGTTTAAGGGAAGCAGAAGCAGCAGCACACGCCACGTATCCACCATCCGAGGAGGAGGAAGACCCTGTGACTGACCCAGACAGACCACAGGTTCACAGAGAACTCAAAGATCATCTCTGGACCAGCCTCCCAAGACGACGTGGAATTCAACCCAGAAAGCCACCACGGGAGCCACGCCAAATTCTGGAAGCAGAACTCATTTAGCCCAGTCAGCACTGGTGGAACAACTCAGTCTGATCACAGAAGCCCAAGGACATATTTCAGCAGACGTCCAAGGATACAACACAAAATGGTACAGTCTGAGGTTGGCCCCTGGAGCTGATGTCACTGCAGCAGCTGGCCCGAGAGTGTGACACAGGGGCTCTGGGTGGCAGTGGAGCACAAGAGCGAGCTCCCACTCTGGGAAAGGCCCCAGCACACTAAGCCACAGGCGAGCAGTGCCCAACTCCACAGCCGTTAGGGAAACACTGAGAGAGTTTCCCGGCCTCCTGGAAGGCTGGATGGGGCAGGGCCATGACAGTGCACCTGTCCTGAAGAGCAGCTGCTGAAGGGGCAGAGAATTCAGGGGAGAGCTTGAGTGGTATTTGAGTAATGGGACTACACAACCCAACCCCGTGTGTCTGGAGGCCTCCAGCCAAGCAGACAGGGCTCATCAGACCAGTTTCCGCTGCCTTGGTAACAAAGGCCCACGCGTGTGCTCGTCACAGCAGAAGCAAACAGGTGTTATTCATGAGGGAGCCACCACCGCAGGTACCATGTGTCCCACCAAGCGTCCCCAGTGGGGGAGACGTACCTCCTGTAATACAGGACTGGCCCTCCTGACACGGTGCCCCGCAGCACCTAGGCCTGTGTGTTTGCAGTCCGCTGAGTTTCCGCAGCTTCAGAGCACGTACCACCGCTACAGAAACCACCCCACCCTGAACAGTGCACCAAGCCCATGTCAGTGTTCCTGACACTGAGTGAAGCTGTTTGTTTAACGTGTCCACCATCAGATCTGGACAAGAGAGTTCCTATGAAACCACCCAAGAAAACCACAGGGCTCTGGGCAGCAGGAGGAAATTTTTTTTTTTTTTTTCTTGCGGTACGCGGGCCTCTCATTGTTGCAGCCTCTCCCGTTGCGGAGCACAGGCTCCGGACGCGCAGGCTCAGCGGCCATGGCCCACGGGCCCAGCCGCTCCGCGGCATGTGGGATCTTCCCGGACCGGGGCATGAACCTGTGTCCCCTGCATCGGCAGGCGGACTCTCAACCACTGCTCCAGCAGGGAAGCCCTTGCAGGAGGAAATTTTAAGCACAAAGTTTGGAGCCTGACATCACTGCTCCTGTTCTCATCACTCCCCATACTTGGCCAGTGTCTGATGGTGTTGCAGGACTAAGTACTCTGCGGCCCCGTCAGCATGACCGGCAACTTTCTTCCCATTGAAAACAGCATCTTCTTTCAGTTCTTCCTTTCCCTCTAAAACCAGCCCTTATTTATTCCCTTCCCCTCTGGAGCCAATGAGTAGGAAGTGACCCATTCCCTCCTGCTCTGCAGTGGGCCCTCAGGAGCCTCTGGCAGTGGTGGGGTGGAGGTGGGGGGGGGGCAACAGGAGGCCTCACCACAATCACAGCAGCACCTCCCATTCCCCTGGCCCCCACTGTGCCCTCTAACAGTGAGGAGGAGGATGTGATTGTGCTCCTCACAGAAGGGCAAGCTATTACTGCTTTTAACCCAAACACTCTCTCTAAGCCAGTGTTCCCCCTAATGTCCCTAGAGGAAACATGCAATCATCAAAACTAAATTTTGCCTGTTTTGACTGAAAAACTGAATCCATTGATAAATACATTTGAAATAGGAAAATAACCGTAAGTAAATACACAAGACTAATGTCAAAGAGCAAGGAGCTGCCTGTTTATTTGGGCTGGGGTCAGAGGCCACGATAGAGAGAGAATGAGGGTCGGGGCTGACAAACTCTGACACAGCTGCTCACTCCACAGAGGTGCTGTGCTCAGAGGAGCAAGCACAGCTTTGGGGTCAAACAGACGGGGCTCAGAATGACCATTCTGCTGAGCAGCCTGCCACCCTACCCGGGCAGGCTACACAGCCTCTCTGAGCCTCAGTCTCCTCATCTGTCAAGTGGGACATTAATGTAGCTGTAAGGCAGTGTTGCTGAGAAAATACACAACAGCATGGACACAGCCTCAGAACACCCAACAGGCCCTCAAAACACAGCAAAGGGAGGAAAGGGGAGCAGGGAAGAAGGGCAGGGGCAACACTGCCCTGGATGTCAGACCCTTGGGAGCCGTGTAGATGGTGTGGTCAGTCGACTGGGCTGTAAGCGGGTGGGGTCCACTGAATGCCACTCCATGGACGACCACTCAGAGTTAAAATCTAGGGCGTGCTAGACTGAAATTTAACATTCTCATCTTCAAACAATTATTTAAATAGGTCGCCATCAGGTACGCTTCTTTTTCCTTACCACAGGTCAAGACTTCCATCTGACTTGGCCCTGCTGTTCACCCCACGAGGCCCTCATCTCCACCCCAACACACGAGCCAGGCAACATTCACAGCTCATCCACCAACCGTAGGGATTCCACACATCAGAGAAATCACCACTATTGAAATGACTCATTTCTTCACTTCCTCTGAATAAAAACATGTTGTTAAGTTCAACAGAACCATACAAGAAATAATAGCTAAGGGTGACACTTCAGTAACTTAAACCAACACCTAGAAATGGTGGCCTAGGAGAAAATGAAGCGACTGGCACCTTCAAGGGTGTTCTATGAGCCCTGTCTTTCCCCTCCCTGACCCACCGTCCCCGGGTGAGTCCCAGCCACACTCAACCACATAGGCCCTGAGCCCAGAGGTACACTTGGGCAGAAGAGGGTTGTGTGTGAGGACGAGGCTGCTGTTGAGACTGAAAAGCAGTCTAGCTATTCCACTATCATCCCTTTCCCTTCTGGTTCCCATGGTAACAAACAGACCTCAGATCCCCAAAACAGAGTAAAGATAGCACTGTGCCCAGTTTCCCTGCAATCTGTTTCCATAGGAACTAGAAGAGAAGGGGATGGAGGCTGGGTAGCTGGAGTGCCTGTAAATCTGTGTTCCCATTAGGTGAGCTGCACATGGTGGCTGGCACGCTGGTCCAGTGGCCTGCAGGCCTCCAGGGCTCTTCAGGAGCGACACGTCCACTCAGGGATGGAGGCCCAGAAAAAGGGAAGCTCACAGCAGGCTAGACGCGGGTCCCTCCCAACGCACACTCAGAAGGTGGTTCACCCTTTCTCTCAAAGGGCCCTCACCAGCCAGGAGTGATCCATTTCAGACCAGCAGTTCCACATCTGGCTGGGTCACCCCAGACCTATTGAATCAATCTCTCAGGGGGCTGGGAATAGGATTCTGTAGTTTTTAACCAGCTCCAAAGGTGATTCTGATACTCAGCCGTCTGGGACACCAATGATCTGGACCTGAGCTTCCTGAAGTTTAAGGCAGTCATGCAACCCGAGGGGACCCTGGTGAAATGCAGATTCTGGGTCTGCAGGTCTGCATTTCGAACCAGCTCCCAGAGGATGCTGATACTGCTGGTCCTTGGGCCACATCTGAGTAGCCAGGATCTAGACTCCAGTGAGTCTGGCTCTAGAACCTTCTCACAGACCCAAGACTCAAGCCATTCCCATGGGGCAGCCTATTCCCATCTTCAGCCATCAGTCCACACTGGGCTGGGCCGCAAAGGCAAACAGCTCTGGGGTCAGGGCCTACAGAGGAGTTGAGCCATGCTTCATATTACCCTCCCTCTGCCTGTTTTCTCAGCCTCCAGAGACAATCCTGTGTGGATAAGAAGGTAACAGAATAGTCAAAATTTATGTACAATCATCAGGGAAAACATGATTGCCTCCTCTAAATCTGATTCCTCGAAGAAAGGTAAAAGCAAATTCTGCATAGTTGAGGATTACACTAGTGGTGGAAAATGTGTAAATAGTTAGAATATTTATAAATATAGATGTATCATCAAAGAAGAATGGAAGTGTTCACATATTTTAAAAGAAATGAAAATTTTGAAAAACTGTACAATTATAAAGTAGCTCAGCTAGGCTTAAAATCCCTATTCTAAAAAAAAAAGACAGAGTAAACAAGCCAGACTTCACTTTTCAGCTAAAAGTATGCAGAGTAATCAAAAGTAACATTTATTTCAATATTGAACCCACAAAATAGTTTTAAACCACATAAAATGCCAGTGTGTTACTCAAAAGCAAGCTACTGATTTTCTGTAATATTTTAAGAAATCTCCATTTTGCTTATATATAAAAAGGGAGCTTTCAGTTTGTTTCATTTAATACATTCTTAAAAAAGCATAACATAGGGACTTCCCTGGAGGTCTAGTGGTTAAGACTCTGCACTCAGTGCAGGGGGCACAAGTTTGATCCCTGGTCGGGGAACTAAGGTTCTGCATGCCACACGGCGTGGCCAAGAAAGAAAAGCATAACATATACCAATCTTTGAAAATTAAAATATGAACAAAGAATCCAGCTATAAATCACTGAATTATGTTGTAGCTTACTTGAAAAGTAATCTTCCAATTCTAAACGTGTAAAAGGGAAAAAATCAGTTCTTTGATTAGTCAGCACACAAGCAACAAAGAGAGCTCAGCGTCTGCACAGCCCTGTAACTGCGGACCGCCAAAGAAAACTTCACACACACAGTCTGTGACACACATTTTCATTCCCATGAGGCAAAAATATACATATATTTATTTATACATGCATGTATAATGTCACACATAAACTTTAAAATAAACATGAGTTAGTTTCGAGACTCAGTTGTTTTTAGTAAAGTTCCCAAAGCACATGAAGCCAGTGTGACAAGTGCTGTGATGAGAAAATGAAGTCAGAAATAGGGATTTCTGCATTTGCTTAAAAGACAATAAACACCCCCCCACAAAACCACGGGTGACACAGCCACAGTAGAGGACACCGCTGGGGTGTGGGCTATCAAGTGCGCCATTAAAAAGGATAAGAACAGCTGGGAATAAATGCAGAGACATGCTCACACCCTGCTTCCTGAACCCTGGGAGTCCAAGACACTGGCCAGAGAATCCGCGGTGGTGTTCACTGGGTCCGTGAGTTTATTCCCTATTGACGTGAAGAAGCAACACTTCCTGTGAATGGCCGGACTGCAACTGGTCTGCAGGGCCCGCAGTCTCTGTCCCTACACCCAACACTGTCTTCACAGTGCAGACCACACAGCACAAGCTCGACGCGCCACAGGGAGACTCACTTCAGTCAGACAAGCAGCGGCCAGGCCATGGCCTCTGACGGCACACTGCCTCTTTGGGGGGAATGTCTCATTCGACTTCCTCATCACAGCTTCAGGTACGGGGAGGGTGGGGGAGGCTGCTGGATCTGTCTCAGATCCGGTTCCCGTTGCCCCAGGAGCCCCTGGGCTCTCAGGAGCCCGAGTGTCCCCGCGCTTCCCTGGGACCCCAGCCCTGCGCGGCCTCTACTGACGGACATCTGATGGTCTGCCGTGTTCTGTGCTCTTCATTTATCACATCTCCTTCACAGATTCTAACAGTCTCAAGGGCAAGGCTTTTTTATTTGCATTTTCCCTCCAAATTTAGCCTAATATTCAGCAAAAGATACTGCTGACAAATTCTCCCTTCTTCTCAAAGGGTAGGTAAAACTACGGCTAAACAGAAAAAAACACCACCACCTTTTATGTTGACTCCCATGCACCCGCGGCAGAGGATGATGGCAGGCCTACCCTGTGAAGGCCCTGAGGCTACTGCTCGTGGAAACACCCCCTGAGTTCAACAACACACACGTAGAGGGGGAACTGCATGGTGAACTAATCTGACTTCATACACTGGAACAAAACTGTGGGATCTGGGAAGAGAAAATGCTCTAAGATATCATCCAGTTCAACTCATCGTCCCATGTAAGTAGAAATTACAGCTCAGATATCACAAGTCATGCAGAGCTGAGTCTAGAACAGAGTATAAAATTGGGCTAAATCCAATGCCCTTTAAACATAACACAGGCATATCTCGTTTTATTGCGTGTTGCTTTATTGTGCTTTCGCAGATACTGTACTTTTTACAAATGGAAGATTTGTGGTAACCCTGCGTCAAGCAAGTCTATTGGCACCATTTTTCCAAAAGCATCTGCTCACTTCGTGTCTATGTCACATTTTGGTAATTCTTGCAATATTTCACTCTTTTTCATTATTATTATATTTGTTGCAGTGATCTGTGATCTTTGATATTACTATTACAATTGCTTTGGGGCGCCATGAACCACACCCATGTAAGATGGCAAACTTAACTGGTAAATGCTGTGTGTGTTCTGACTGCTCCACTGTTCCCCCATCCCTCTCTTCAGGTCTAATTCCTGAGACACAACAGAATTAGAATTAGGTAAATGAGTAACCCTACAATGGCCACTAAGCATTCAAGTAAAAGGAAGAGTCACACATCTCTCATTTTAAATCAAAAGCTAGACATGGGCTTCCCTGGTGGCGCAGTGGTTGAGAGTTCGCCTGCCAATGCAGGCGACACGGGTTCATGCCCCGGTCCGGGAAGATCCCACATGCCACAGAGCGGCTGGACCCATGACCCATGGCTGCTGAGCCTGCACGTCCGGAGCCTGTGCTCCGCAAGGGGAGAGGCCACAACAGTGAGAGGCCCACGTACTGCAAAAGAAAAAAACCTAGACATGATTAAGCTAAGTGAGGGAGGCATGGAGAAAGCCAAGAGAGCCCAAAAGCTAGCTAGCCTCCTACACCAAACAATCAGCCAAGCTATGAATGCAAAAGTAAAACTCCTAAAGGAAATGAGAAGTGCTACTCCAGGGAACACAGGAATGATAAGAAAGCAAAACAGCCTTACTATTGATATGGAGAAATCTTTAGGGGTCTGGATAAAAGACCAAACCAGCCCCAACATTTCCTTCAGCCAAAGCCTAATCCAGAACAAGGCCCTAATTTTATTCAATTCTATGAAGGCTGAAAGGTAGGGAAGCTGCAGAAGATAAATTTGAAGCCAGCAGAGGCTGGTTCATGAGGTTTAAGGAAAGAAGCCATCTCCATGACATAAAAGTGCAAGGTGAAGCAACAAGTGCTGATATAGAAGATGCCACAAGCTATCCAGAGATCTAGCTAAGATCATTAATGAAGATGCTACACTAAACAACTGATTTTCAATGTAGATGAAACAGGCTTCTATTGGAAAAAGGTACCATCCAGGACTTCCATAGCTAGAGAGGAAAAGTCATTGCCTGGCTTCAAAGCTTCGAAAGACAGGCTGACTCTTGCTAGGGGCTAATGCAGCTGGTGACTTTAAGTTAAAGCCAATGCTCATTTACCATTCTGAAAATTCTAGGGTGCTCAAGAATTATGCTAAATCTACTCTGCCTATGCTCTAGAAATGGAACAACAAAGCCTGGATGACAGCAAATCTGTTTATAACATGGTTTACCTAATATTTTAAGCCAGTTGTTGAAAAAGCGGTTCCTTTCAAAATATTACTGCTCATTGACAATGCACCTGGTCACCTAAGAGCTCTGATGGAGACAGACAAGGAGATTAATGTTTTCATGCCTACTAATACAACATGCATTCTGCAGCCCATGGATCAAGGAGTCATTTCGACTTTCAAGTCTTGCTATTTAAGAAATTCAGGGAGGGTGGGAGGGAGACACAAGAGGGAGGAGATATGGGGATATATGTATATGTATAGCTGATTCACCTTGTTATAAAGCAGAAACTAACACACCATTGTGTAACACACCATTGTAAAGCAATTATACTCCAATAAAGATGTTAAAAAAAATTTTTAAATCAAAATCAAATCAAATCAAATATAAATGATAAAAAAAAAAAGAAATTCAGTTCATAAGGCTATAGCTGCCATTGACAGTGATTCCTCTGATGGATCTGGGCATAGTCAACTGAAACCCTCTGGAAAGGATTCACCATTCTAGATGTCATTAAGAACACTCATGATTCATGGGAAGAGGTCAAAATATCAATGTTAACAGGAGTTTGGAAGAAGTTGATTCCAACCCTCATAGATGACTTTGAGGGGTTCAAACCTTCAGAGGAGGAAATAACTGCAGATGTGGCAGAAACAGCAAAAGAACTAGAATTAGAAGTGGAGCCTGACAATGTGACTGAATTGCTTCAATCTCATGATAAAACTTGAACAGATGAGGAGTTACTTCTTATGGATAATCAAAGAAAGTGGTTTCTTGAAATATAATCTACTCCTGGTGAAGATGCTGTGAAGACTGTCAAAATGACAATAAAGGATTTAGAAAACTCCATAAGCTTAGTTGATATAGCAGCAGCAGGGTTTGAGAGGACTGAATCCAATTTTGAAAGAAATTCTACTGTGGGTTAAATGCTGTCAAACAGCACTGCATGCTACAAGGAAATCGTTCCTGAAAGGAAGAGTCAATCAATGCAGCAAACTTCATTGCTGTCTTATTTTAAGAAATAGTCGCAGCCACCCCAACCTTGAACACCACTGCCCTGATCAGTCAGCAGCCAGCAACACTGAGGGAAGACCCTCCACCAGCAAAAAGATTATGACTCACTGAAGGCTCAGATAATGATTAGCATTTTTTAGCAATAAAGTATTTTTAAATTAAGTTATATACCTTGTTTCTTTAGACATAATGCTGCTACACACTTAATAGACTACAGTCTAGAGTAAACATAACTTTTATATGCACTGCAAAACCAAAATATTCATGCAACTTGCTTTATTGTGATATTCACTTAATTGTGGTCGCCTAGAACCAAACTTGCAATATCTCCAAGGTATGCCTGTATAGAAATTCCTGATGTCTTAAGGAATCCTATAATGAATCTCCCCTCATAAATAAAAACATATGCTTGCAGCAACATGGATGCAACTAGAGATTATCATACTAAGTGAAGCAAGTCAGAAAGAGAAAGATAAACACCATATGATATCACTTATATGTGAAATCTAAAATATGACACAAATGAACTTATCTATGAAACAGAAACAGATTCATGGACATAGAGAACAGACTTGTGGTCGCCAAGGGGGAGGGGGTTGGAGGAGGGATGGAGTGGGAGGCTGGAAATAGCAGATGCAAACTAGTATATATAAAACGGATAAATAACAAGGTCCTACTGTATAGCATGGAGAACTATATTCAATATTCATGATAAACCATAATGGAAAAGAATATTAAAAAAAGAATGTATATATATGTATAACTGAATCACTTTGCTGTGCACCAGAAATTAACATAACATTGTATATCAACTATACTTCAATTTAAAAATTTTTTTAAATTAAAAATTAAGGGACTTCCCTGATGGCACAGTAGTTAAGAATCCGCCTGCCAATGCAGGGGACACGGGTTCGAACCCTGGTCTGGGAAGATCCCACATGCCATGGAACAACTAAGCCCGTGTGCCACAACTACTGAGCCTGTGCTCTGGAGCACGCTAGCCACAACTACTGAGCCCGCATGCCACAGCTACTGAAGCCCGCAAGCCTAGAGCCTGTGCTCTACAACAAGAGAAGCCACCCCAATCAGAAGCCCATGCACAACAAAGAAGAGTAGCCCCTGCTCGCTGCAACTAGAGAAAGCCCGCACACAGCAATGAAGACCCAACACAGCCAAAAATTAATTAATTAATTAAAAATTTTAAAATTCATACTTTATAAAAAAATTTTTAATAAAATAAAATAAAAACATATGCATTAGTAAAAAGATGTCTGTTCCCTGACTGAGCAGTTCCTTGAATCTAGGTTCTGACAGACTAGGTCTGCCTACTGGAAGGCAGTGTTTCCACAGGGGATTAGGACAGTCCGCAGTGAAGCATAGGAGATGACATCAAGTTGTGGCTTGGGGTCCAGCTGCAGCAGGGATGGAATGCTGTGCCGCTGGGGACGGCCCTGATCTTAGTGCACACTACACCATCCCGTGTCTTAGCTGCATTTCACAGACCTGGCTCCTCAATATCAATTTCTCTGTAGACTGTTCCCAATAAGCATCAGAGAGAGATGAACACAGGCAGCAATTCAGGAGCCATCCAAACCCCAGAGGAAAGCCTCCCCAACAGCCATCTCTACTTCCTCCATTGAAACCTGGTTTCTCAAGGAGAGCAAAACCTTCCTGGTGCCACTAGCTTAGTCTGAACACCTTGGTAGCATATTCTGATGAGAAAAGGTAGAAGGACCAAAAACCATGAAGGAGACATTGCCCACATCTAAAAATGAGGCAAGTCCTGATGTCACAGAAAGCAGACAGCTCCATGTACCATTCTAAACTTTCTCTTGGCCACTCTGGCAGAAGAGAAAATGGACAGAGCATCGCCTCTTGCACTTTCATTATGAATAATATATAAAAGTGGCCCTATAGGGCTGATGCAAACACTAAACTACATAGGGTCTACGTTAAGTGCCTGACAGGAATCGCTCGGCAGTATTATTATCACACTGAGCATCAGCACAGCAGGAATCATCCAGGACAGTCTACATGGTCAACTCAAGTGAATAAAGGCAAAGTGAAAACTTGTTTTCAAATGTGTTCACGTGGGCTCACTGACAACTGCATTCAGCCCCAACTCAGACTCCCCGTGATATCTAACACGGATGCACATGTCCCCCTGCATCCTCCGCTCTGCCCACACACACAAGGAAACGCCACAGCAGTGTCCGGTACCCAGGACTGTACGTTCCTACAGCAGCAGTCCCCAACCTTTTTGGCACCACGGACCGGTCTCGTGGAAGACAATTTTTCCACAGACCTGGGCAGGGGGATGGTTTTGCGATGATTCAAATGCATTGTTTATTGTGCACTTTCTATTATTATTACATTGTACTATATAATGAAATAATCATACAACTCACCATAATGCTGAATCAGTGGGAGCCCTGAGCTTGTTTTCACTTGCCACTCACTGATAGGGTTTTGATATGAGTTTGCAAGTAATTGAATAATTATGGTCTCTGTGCAGTCAAACCTCTCTGCTAATGATAATCTGTATTTGCAGCCGCTCCCCAGCACTAGCATCACCACCTCAACTCTACCTCAGATCATCAGGCATTAGATTCTCGTAAGGGGCGCACAAACTAGATCCCTTTCATGCACAGTTCCCAGTAGAGTTCGCACTCCTATGAGAATCTAATGCTGCCACTGATCTGACAGGAGGCAGAGCTCAGGCGGTAACACAAGAGACAGGGAGTGGCTGTAAATACAGATGAAGTTCACTCGCCTGCCTCTCACCTCCTGCTGTGCAGCCGGGTTCCTAACAGGCCACAGACCTGTACTGGTCCATGGCCCAGGGGTTGGGGACCCTTGTCCCACAGGACAATGTTTTCCAGCTTTGGGTTATGATCCATTAGTGAGCTCTGAAATTAACGAAGTAGATCATAACCAATACTTTCTAACAGAGGGAAAGAGTACATCTTAGTAAGTAAGAGTGAGGACTGCTTCAAGAAACTTCCATCCAGGGGACTTCCCTGGTGATCCAGTGGCTAGGACTCCACGCTCCCAATGCAGGGGACCCGGGTTCAATCCTTGGTCAGGGAACTAGATCCCGCATGCCACAACTAAAAGATCCTGTATGCTGAAATGAAGATTCCGCATGCAGCAACAAAGATCCTGCATGCTGCAACTAAGACCCAATGCAGAGGAAAGAAGGGAGGGAGGGAGGGAGGGAGGGAAGGAAGGAAGGAAGGAAGGAAGGAAGGAAGGAAGGAAGGAAGGA